>NC_059159.1:109810864-109932572 GCF_019923935.1 Bubalus bubalis | reverse complement strand
GGCTTATGGTGGTTTGACTTAAAATTTTTTGACTTTTCGGTAGTGAGAAAGCAATATGCATTTGGTAGAAACAAAATTCAGATACTGAATTTTGATCTTTTTTCAGACTAGCAGTATGTGTGTGGTATGATGCAACTTCCAGTTAGCCAATGTGATCATGAAGTCAACAACTGATACATTTAGAACCATTCAGTTTTTTACTTTCAGTATAATATTTGCTAGGTTATATTTGATATTCAGTAGTTTATTGTAAAATGAACTTTGTTGGATGATTTTTGTCACACTATAGCCTAATCTAAGTGTTCTGAGCACTTTAAAGAGGCTAAGCAGCGAAGTTCAGTGTGTAAGGTGTATTAAATGCATTTTTTACTTTATTTTCAGTTTATGATGAGTTTATTGGTATGTAATCCCATTGTAAGTCAAAGATCTGTACACATAGCACCTTATTTACTCACTGTAACAATCTTCTTGGAGAAACAGTGGCAAGTATAAGCTTACTTTTTACATGAAGAGAGACTCAAGAAACTAAACTTCTTGCTCAGGGTAATGTGCTAACAGATGCAGCTGGGACTAGAACTTGGCTTTTTTTTTTTTTTTTCAATTAGGAAAGTATGATAACACTTTTACAGGAGGCTTGGAAAATATAGAGCAAAGTTACATATAGTTCCACTATGTATTATGCTTATTTTTTAAGTAGATAAATTAAGAGTTTTAGGTGAAGTTTCAATATCAAACTGTCAAAAATTAATAGAATGAATAGAGAAGTAGAAGGATGTAGTAGACATGCAAAGCACTATGAGACAACATAGTTAACATAGTTAAGATTTATATAATTTTCATACAACAGCAGGATACAAATCGAATTCAAGTTCCCATAGACTATAAACCAGGAGACACTGGAACATATCCAGGGACATAAAACAAGGTGTAAAAATTTCATGATCTAAAGGTATTAAAAATATAATTTAAAATAACCCACATATTTTCAAGTGCAATGTGACATTTACCAAGAGAGATCTTTGACTTAGCCTTTGAAAGCCTCGATAAAGTTAGAAGACTGAAAAAACAGAGAGGGTAATTGCAGAGAAGAAAGCATTTAAATGAGAAATTAATATGAAAGACACTTTAAAAATTCCATGTATTTGGAAATTAAAGTCCATTTTAAAATGATGGTTGTATCAGAAGCCATAACAAGGAAAATTAAGAAATATCTGTAACAAAAAAGAGAATTTATCATAATTTGTTGCATGCAGCTGAAGCTGTTCAATGCCACTAAATACAATGTGGAGTCTTGAATAAGGTATGAAAACAAATAATGGACACTAGCATACATTTTTGTGAAATTTGAACAAAGTCTGTACTTTAGTAATACTGTATCACATGTTAATTTTGTTTTTACAGCATAGTATTTCTTTATATTCTCAGAATTGAATTAGAAATTTCGAGCCTCATTTAGATTTTGTTTAATCACTAACATAATAAACTTTCTAGACTTTTAGCAGTAATAGTAAATGCCAGAATAAATGGAATTATATCAAAGTTTAGAATGAATATAAATTAGAAATCTAGCATTCTGTTCATACATAGTCCAATGAATGGTACCAAAATGCCATAAATTTTTTAGCTAGGCAAAAATTCATATGTTTTCTACAATATATATGTTATACATGGTATTTATATATATATGTATATAAAAGCTTTTCTACTATACTTGATAAAGGCTTGAGAAAGAACAACAAAAAAGAGATGAAGAACTTGGAAAACATAAACTAAATAAAATGGGAGCACTGAATATGAAATAGAAAAAAATGAAACAAACTAGATAAAAGATCATCATAGAGACCAGTTTTTTTTTTCCAGTTTTTTTTTTTAATTTTAATTTAATTTAATTTAATTTAATTTTTTAACTTTACAGTATTGTATTGGTTTTGCCATATATCAAAATGAATCCGCCACAGGTATACATGTGTTCCCCATCCTGAACCCTCCTCCCTCCTCCCTCCGCATACCATCCCTCTTCCAGTTGTTTTTAAACATGGCTGCTTATTAGAATTACATCTGGAGCTTTGGAGAAAAAAATCAATATCTAGGCATTTGTATTTTTTTAGAAAATTCCAGGATAATTCTAATGTACATCTGGAATTTAAAAAGTGATTACAGATTTTTCTGTTAAATGGTAATTTTAGTGATATAAAATTCTATTATTTCCTGTTGACCAATCATGATACAATCATTAAAACAAATACTAGTTGGATTATCACAATAGTAAAAGATATTTATATGTTTTTACAATTAATAACCAGACAAAAAATAGAAGATAATTACAGTTGCAAACCATGATGGAAACATGGTTAACCTAGCAATATAAAATAATTACATACATTTTGAGGGGTTAAGTAGAGTGATGTGGTAAGTGGAAGTGTGTATATATGCACATGGTTTTCATCTACTGAGCCAGTCTATCTTCTTTTGGTTGGTGCATTTAATCCATTTACATTTAAGGTAATTATTGATCTGTATGACTCTATTGCTGCTGCTGCTGCTAAGTCACTTCAGTCGTGTCCGACTCTGTGTTACCCCATAGATGGCAGCCCACAGGGCTCCCACGTCCCTGGGATTCTCCAGGCAAGAACACTGGAGTGGGTTGCCATTTCCTTCTCCAATGCAGGAAAGTGAAAAGTGAAAGTGAAGTCGCTCAGTCGTGCCCGACTCTTAGCGACCCCATGGACTGGAGCCTATCAGGCTCCTCTGTCCATGGGATTTTCCAGGCAAGAGTACTGGAGTGGGGTGCCATTGACTCTATTACCATTGTCTTAATTGTTTTGGGTTTACTTTTTGTAGGTCTTTTCCTTCTCTTGTGTTTACAGCCTAGAGAAGTTCCTTTAGTATTTGTTGTAAAGCTGGTTTGGCGGTGCTGAACTCTTAAATTTTGCTTGTCTGGAAAAGCTTTTGATTTCTCCTCAAATCTAAATGAGAGTCTTCCTGGGTAGAGTATTATTGGTTGTAGGTTCTTCTGTTTCATCACTTTAAATATATCATGCCATTTCCTTCTGGCTTGTAGAATTTCTATTTAGAAATTAGCTGATAACCTTATGGGAGTTCCCTTTTTTCTTTGCCACTTTTAACATTTTACCTTTGTCTTTAATTTTTGTTAATTTGATTACTATGTGTGTTCCTCCTTAGGTTTATCCTGCCTGGGACTCTCTATACTTCCTGGACTTGGTTGACTGTTTCCTTTTCTATGTTAGGGAAGTTTTCAGCTATTATCTCTTCAAATATTTTCTCAGGTCATTTTTCTCTCTCTCTTCTTCTGGGACCCCTATGATGTGAATGTTGATGTGTTTAATGTTGTCCTAGAGGTCTCTTAGGCTGTCTTCATTTTTTTTTTTTTCATTCTTTTTTCTATATTCTGTTTTGCAGCAGTAATTTCCACCATTATTTCTTCCAGGTCACTTATTCATTCTTCTGCCTCATTTTTTCTGCTACAGATTCCTCCTTCTAGTGTATTGATCATCTCTGTTTGTTTGTTCTTTAGTTCTTTCTAGGTCTTTGGTAAGCATTTCTTCTGTCTTCTCCATTCTTTTTCCAAGATCCTGGGTCATCTTCACTATTACTATTCTGAATTCTTTTTCTGGAAGGTTGCCTATCTCCATGTCATTTACTTAGTTTTCTGGGGGTTTAGTTTATCTCATCTGGGATTCATTTTGATTAACTTTCATTTTGATTAGCTTTCTGGTATAGTTCTTCTTACTTCTTCTGTCTGATCTCTGGTGGATGAGGCTAATTAAGAGGCTTGTGTAAGCTTCTTGATGGGAGGGACTGGCCTTTGGAAAAATTGAGTCTTGGTCTGTGGGCAAGGCCATGCTCAATAAAAGTGAAAGTGAAAGTGAAGTCGCTCAGTTGTGTCCAACTCTTTGCAGCCCCATGGACTGTAGCCTACTAGGCTCCTCCGTCTGTGGGATTTTCCAGGCAAGAGTACTGGAGTGGGTTGCCATTTCCTTCTCCAGGGAATCTTCCCAACCCAGGGATAAAACCAGGGTCTCCCACATTGTAGGCAGCTTTAGTCTGAGCCACCAGGGGAAGTCATGCTCAATAAAACTTTAATCCAATTGTCTGCTCATGGGTGGGGCTGTGCTCCCTCCCTGTTAGTTGTTTGACCTGAGGCATCCCAACCTTGGAGTCTACAGGCTCTGTGGTGGGGTTAATGGCAGTCTCCAAGAGGGTTCACACCAAGAGACATTTTCTAGGATTGCTGCTGCCAGGGCCCCCACTCCAGTGGTGAGCCTCTGCCAACCCACACCTCCACAAGAGACCCTCTAACTCTAGCAAGTAGGTCTAGTTCAGTCTCCTGGGATCATTGCTCCTTTCCCCTGTGTCCTGATGGGTACAGATTTTGTTTGTGCCATCCAAGAGTAGAGTCCCTGTTTTCCCCTGTCCTGTGCACATCCTATAACCAGATCCCCCTGGCCTTCAAAGTTAGATTCCCTGGGGGTCCCTAGTCCTTTTGCCAAATCCCCAGGCTGGGAAGCCTAATGTGGGGCTCAGAAGCTTCACAACAGTGAGAAAACTTCTTTGGTATTATTGTTCTCCAGTTTGTGGGTTGCCCACCTGGCAAGTATGGGATTGGATTTTATCATGAAGTGACCATCCTATTGTCTCACTGTGGCTTCTCCTTTGTCTTTGGATGTGGGGTATCTTTTTTTGGTAGGTTCCAGCATCTTCCTGTTGATGATTCTTCAACAGCTACTTGTGATTTTGGTGGTGTTGCAAGAGAAGATGAGTGCATGTCCTTCCATTCTGCCATCTTGAACCAGTCCTCCAGAATCTGGCTTTTTACTGTTATCTTGAAAGCTTTCTTATCAATAATACTCTGGCCTAAAGAAAATGTTTTCAACAGAGAGATCTTTGGGCTTGTAAGGTAAAGAAAAATTATTACTAACTGGGAGTATCAAGTATAACTGAACAGATATATCATGAAGCTTATCATGACACAGACCAGTACTGATCACCTCCTTGGTCCTATGCTAGTGCCTGACACAGGTGATGCACTTAATACATGGTTGCTAAGTAAATAAATGGACAGAGTCTATGTTGGATAAACTGGGTAAAGTTGCTGAGAGGGTACAAGTTTAGACTGAAAATCTAACCTGTTTGAAAGGGAGTTTGTTTTAGTAAATAATCCATTCAATTTTCCAGGCAATGTTCAGATCTACATTTGAAAGCAGTTTTTGCCAATTTAAAGAATATCCAATGTGGATTTGATGAGATTTGATGGGCTCAAAATAACATAAATTCCGCATCTTTCTCTTTCAGTCTTTATGATGTAGAAATGAGTTCTGAATAAATGCTGTGTGATATTAGAATCATGAGTTTAAGTTACTGCACTTCAGATTACATAATCCTTGTCTAAAATTTCATTTCAGACTCCTCTGATTTAGGTAAGCAGACGTTTAATGCCAGGGATTTAACTGTCATTCCTTCTGCTTCTGGCAAAAATGTATCAGAGAACTATGGGGGATAGAGGAGAAACCCCAAATCTTCCTCTGTGAAGTATTTTTTTAGGTTTAACCCAATAAGCATTCATTGAGATATTGTATGTAATATGTAGTATGTAATAATCAACAGACCTTAGGATATCAGGAATCTCCATTATTAAGATAGGGTTCATAAGATTATTTGATTCAGAAAAATGGTGTATTATTTAGAGTAAAAAGGAGAAGTAAAAACTGATTTGTGGTTATACCGAAAGGTCTTAAAAAACGCTAGAATAGTATTGGAAAATATATGCTTTATAAACAAAACCTATTATCCCTGACCAGTACCCTCCAGATAAAGACTATACTGTTCTTGCTGTAAAGGAGATAATAGTAGCTTCCAAAATGGTCCTTCTCTAAGTAGAGATGCATTTCATTGTTGGAGCAGCATGGTTTTATCCTGGTTTCCAACTGTACTGTTTTACTTAGAAATATCTTATTATACTACATTAATGTTACTGAATTAATTTTCTATATTGGAGACATATTTTCTATATTATTTGTGATATAAGACTATTTTTCCTGCCTAATAAACTAGCATAATTAGATATAAACAAACACTGGCAGAACAAAGCTTGTGTATGTTTTTACTCAGCTGTGCATGTTGTACTTTTATTTTCTAACAGAAGGATTTTGTTCCAAAGATTGATTTTAATTTTCCTAGACATGACTCTTAAAAACATCTTTCTTCTGAAATGATATTCCTATGATTGGGATTTTCCAAATGTAAGAGCTTAATAGGATGACTCATATATAAAACTGGCCCTCTGACTTTAAAATATTCTACCCCATAACAACAAACCTATTGCTTAAAATGAAAGCTAAATCAAAGTTTCTGTAAACAAACTATGGTTGTTTTGCTCATGCTTAGACACTAAATCATATCCGACTGTTGGTGACCCCATGAACTTGTATCCCACCAGGTTCCTCTTTCCATAGGATTTTCCAGGCAAGAACACTGAAGTGGGTTGCCATTTCCTCCTCCAGGGGATCTTCTTGACCCAGGGATCAAACTAATGTCTCCTGCGTTGGCAGGCAGATTCTTTACCACTGTACCATCTGGGTGCCCCATGATTGTTTTACAGCTGTCTAAAATCAAACTGTGTCACATTCTGGGCTTCCAAGGTGGCGCTAGTGGTAAAAAACCTGCCTGCCAGTGTGTAGGAGACATGAGACGTGGGTTTGATCACTGGGTTGGGAAGATCCCCTGGAGGAGGGCATGGCCACTGACTCCAGTATTCTTGCCTGAAGAATTCCATGGACAGGGGAGCCTCGCAGGCTGCAGTGCATAGGGTCACAAAAAGTCAGACGTGACTGAAGTGACTTAGCATGCACATGTCACTCTCTGGACTCAACAATTAAAAGTTGTTTGTTAAGTGCTTTGATAATCATTACTGACATATAAACATGTGTACATCAAGAGTATCTTCTCAAAAAAGAGTTCCTAAAAAGAATTTATAAATTTAAATGTAGAAAAAGTATATCTGCTAAATAATCTGTGATAAATTCTAAATATAATGAGCCAGAGCAGAAGACCAATAACTTTGCAAAGTTATTTCTGTTGCCAGCCTGCTTGAGTCCATTTTATGGCTCTAAGAGTTGTTTCTCATTGGTCATGGAATTAAGGTCAAATTACCAAGCTCTTCTTCAAAATAATCCTCTTACTTTTATTAACTTTCCAATTTTTATATATATATTTTTTCCATGTTAGCTTTCCTAAGTAGTTTTCCGAAACATTTTCGTCTCCTGACTTTTTATTTTTTGGCCCTCACTCTTACCTTTGTTCATTTCCCAAATTCATACCCAGGGAAAATTATTCTGTGCTTTCAGACTGTCAGCTCCTAAACATTTATATTAATTTTCTAATTTCATTTCTCCCACCGAATATTCTTTACTGATTAAAGAAGGCATTACTTTTCCCTCCAACTATGTCTTTTCCAAAGCATGTAATTTCTTCTTTGTTCCCATCTTCTGCTTTAAGTTTCTCTCTCCTTGACCCCCTACTAAAAGACAAACTTTTGGCCAATTTTGATTGGCATGAGGCTTGCCCAGCACATGAATCTAATAAATTCTTTTAATCATAAAGAATGAACTAACATAGAGTTTTAAGACATTAGTCAAGATGTCTAATCAAATGTTGAAGTAAGCTTTCATTAATTTGCTAGCAGTCAGAAAATAATCAGAAAGGAAAACAGTTAGTAATGTTTGATCATGTACTTTGGTACCAATATTGCCTGAGTATAGTACAGGTGTTATATTAAAGTTATATTAAAGTTAATAATTCATCTCAATATGTGCATGTTTCTTTAAAAATAACTTCCCTAGAAAATCCAAAGTTTTTGTAATAGTTGACCTTTTCCTGTATAACCTATTCTGATTTGTTGACATAGTGCTTAGCATTTCCTCAATTATAGTACTCAGAATTTTCGTACATGACCACACACTCAGGACCTCACTGCTCAGTTGAGGAAGGCAGAACATTTATATATGAAGTTGTTAATCCATACATAAAACCATATAATTAAGCACCAAATTGAGTACAAGAGATGAAGATCCAGAGAAGGAATGTGATGAAGGTGTTGGGGGAAATTTCCTAGAGAAGACAGATTGGTCTTGAGCCCCACAGGAGAATAGAGAATGGGAAGAACATAGACAAAGGCTTCACTGTTTCTCAGTAGAAGTGCTATTCGCATTTTGGCAGTACAGCTCTTCATTATGAGGGACTCCTCTGGTCACTGCAGGATATTTGGCATCCCTGGTCCTTGGGTACTAAATGATAGCAGTATCCCAGTTACAGTGGTGATCAAAATACCCTACGCAGGTCCAAAGCATTTGTGTGGTGCTGTGCTGCCTTGATTGGGATCCACTGTGGAACATGCCATCCTCTTGTGATGTCCTGATTTTGGTTTTCCCAGGCAAAGTTTACGAAGTCAGAAAGTAGAGTTGTGTTTATTCACTCTGTAACATATTTTAGAAGATGTAGAGTTGGGTGTTTTTAAAGACAAGTGGATTTTTCTCTTGAAGTTATTTCTAAATGAATTTCTCAGTTATCCAGGAGAAACCTTTTGGTAGGTTAGAGAAAATCATCTGTGAGATAGATAGATCGTACATAATTAAAAAGACTAGGACAACCTGCTGCTGCTGCTGCTAAGTCGCTTCAGTCATGTCCGACTCTGTGCGACCCCATAGACGGCAGCCCACCAGGCTCCCCTGTCCCTGGGATTCTCCAGGCAAGAACACTGGAGAGGGTTGACATTTCCTTCTCCAATGCATGAAAGTGGAAAGTGAAAGTGAAGTCGCTCAGTCATGTCCGACTCTTAGCGACCCCATGGACTGCAGCCCACCAGGCTCCTCAGTCCATGGGATTTTCCAGGCAAGAGTACTGGAGTGGGGTGCCATTGCCTTCTCTGTGAGGACAACCTGGCACCAAAAATATGTAATTTTCTGAAATTGAGTCTCCAGAAAAATTTGGAACTGGTCAGTTTTGGCTGACTGATATACCTGCACAGGGAAAATAGCTTCCTATTTATTCTGGAATCCTGTACTCTCTATGTATCTTTATAAATTATGTATAAATAATACAGATTAAATCCAAAAAAAGAATACATGCATATTTAAGAAAATTTATAGGACACCAAACATTGTGGAAAAATAAGAATTATAGCCTCAATAATGATGGAAAATTTTCCAAAATGTTTTGTATGGTTCACACATGCGATTGATATACAAAATGTAGTTTCCTGCTTTTTTTTCCCCTTAAAATTATGATGAAAATATTTTATTGGGTTGGCCAAAAGTTTCGTTCAGGTTTTTCTGTCAGATCTTACAAAAATTCAAATGAACCTTTTAGTCAACCTAATATATATATATATGTTAAACTCTTTATATTTGTCATGCATTAATAATAGAATATTTAATATGAATGAGTCAATTGTAGTACTTTTTTCTTTTATCAGTTCTATGAAAACTCTCATGTTAAATGAATTCTGGCAAGCAGGTGTCACTTTTTTTCCTCTCAGCAATGATTCTTTATTTCTTGCATCTTACATCTCTTTGAAAAGAGGGCCTTAGGAAGTCAGTGGATCTCTCTTCAGAAAAAGGCTTATGTGTATTCTCAGAATTTCTAGACCACCTGAAGACTCTCTGTGGATCCTTTAAAGAAATACAGATCTTGGATTATA
Source organism: Bubalus bubalis (assembly GCF_019923935.1). Lineage (NCBI taxonomy): Eukaryota > Metazoa > Chordata > Mammalia > Artiodactyla > Bovidae > Bubalus > Bubalus bubalis. The sequence goes on along the minus strand of NC_059159.1, from coordinate 109,922,857 downwards.
AACTCCTATTTTTCAGCATAAACTTTCTCTCAAATATGGGAAATGTCAGAGGAGAATGAATGGCACTGTTGAGATGGCTGTCACTCAGTGGTCTCAGGGGAACTTAATAACATGAGTGTGCTGTGTGGTTTGCTCTTGCCAACTGTTCTGAACCCCAAAGCCATCTAGAGTTTGTTTATTCCAAGCTATTGTACCAGAGCTTCCCTGATGGCTCAAATGGTAAAGCCTGCAATGCGGGAGACCTGGGTTCGATCCCTGGGTTGAGAAGATCTCCTGGAGAAGGAAATGGCAACCCACTCCAGTACTCTTGCCTGGAGAATCCCATGGACGGAGGAGCCTGGTGGGCCACAGTCCGTGGGGTTGCAGAGTCGGATACGACTGAGGGACTTCACTTTCACTTTCATTGTACCAGAACCTGTTTATTGATGGAACTGGCTGTGTAGTGTTGGAAGGAGTATGTAGAATTTCTAAGTTATTAACTTGGAAAGAACTGAAGTCTACATTTCCAATGAGTCTAGAAATAAATCTTTTTCTCTGGGCAATACTAATTTGCTGCAGAATTAGGAAGTATCTAGATTTTTGTTGTGGAGAAGGTAGTGGCACCCCACGCCAGTACTCTTGCCTGGAAAATCCCATGGATGGAGGAGCCTGGTAGGCTGCAGTCCATGGGTCGCTGGGAGTCGGACACGACTGAACGACTTCACTTTCACTTTTCAGTTTCATGCATTGGAGAAGGAAATGTCAACCCACCAGTGTTCTTGCCTGGAGAATCCCAGGGATGGGGGAGCCTGGTGGGCTGCCATCTATGGGGTCACACAGAGTCGGACACAACTGAAGTGACTTAGCAGATTTTTGTTGGTGACTTCCCACTTTCCCTTCAGGTATTTTTAATCCTTCTGTTTGATGTTGTATCCTTAAGTTAAGCTCAACTGCAACTCTCCTCCACAAGCACACTTAAGTAGCACTTACCAGCATCTCCCTTTTCATATCTTGCCCCATCACTCTCTCTTCTGTTTTATTCTTTTCCACTTAGGTCAAATTCTGGAACATGAGAATGAAAATGGATATTGATTTCTCAACATATGGAGCATTTCACTCCATATTATGCTTTTCAGTATTTATAGAAATATCCACAAAGTGATGTTCTCTCTCAAACTTAACTCTGTGCTTCCCTTTGACTTTTTTTTTTATTGCCATAGAAACTTTAACACATTTAAAAGTCAATTCATTTATCTCACTCCTTTGGCTTGAATAGAGCTCTCCTTTTCTTATTGCTACATTATTTCAATTGCTCCAGATTCAATTGCCTGGTCATCTTTGACATCTTCATTTCACTGGCCATTTGGAACAATGGCATCCTAATTCTTCATGGAAAACAAATTGCTTCCTCCTTTTTAGTTCTGACTGCTACTGGCCTAATACAGGGCAATAATTTATGTTCTAGGTTGTCCTTTCTATGTTGTTCTATATTCCTACCAAATAATGTTCTAGAATGTTACTTTGACCACATTACACATGTACTTTTAAGCACTTAATGGCTTTTCCATTTCCTAGATGATAAAATGTTTCCAAGTGAATAATTATTCAAGTAACATGTCTTAAATGCCATTCTCCATGCTGTAGAGGGTACAAATGTAATTTAGATGTAGTAACTCAAGAAATTGTCCCATAGGAAAATGAAGATGTGCATAGTTCACTATAATGCTAGATAGAAGGTGATCCAAATCTTGAGAGATAGAAAGTTATAGTGAATTTTAATGGACTGATGTTTCCCTCTGACTAAGAGTTGGAAAGGCTTGTTAAAGCCAGAGCTAAAAGAATGAATGGGATATAGATGAGACTGAAATGGGGCAATAGCCTTTGAAAACAGGGAAAATAATAGACTCACACTGAGCCTGGGCACATTTGGGGGATTGAGGTTGTGCAGTTTAAACTTATTCTTGCATTGAGGACCTTGCAGATCTTGGGTTAGTCTTCTTTCTGGACTTCACTCCTTCCATCTCCTTATATACATCCTTTGTTCTAACAAAATTGGCTAATGCTTTATTTGCCAAATGCCTTGATTCCCCCTCCTTCATGTCTTTGCATTTGCATTTCTGTAAGTAGGCTCTTTCAGATTTTTTCCATAACCAAAATTCAGACTATCAGTTACAGGTCCTGATTCACTTCTGAAGATGTTTAGCAGGTATAAAGTTTGTTTTTAAATTAAATTTGAATGCTTGAATGTGGGGCACACATGCTCTCATTCACCACAGTTCCCCTATTTCTCTTGTCATACTTTTAAAAATGGCTTTTCTTTTCAATTCCCACCCAGACCCTCATCAGCATTTGAGTTTCTGATAATCTCTATGAACTTGTTCAAATCCTACTGAATTTTTCTCTAATGATTTTCCAGATCACTCTAGCCCATGGAAATGACTTCTGTTTTTAAATTGTCTTTCTTCTCTGAACTTACCATTTTATCCCCTTCATCTGGAAATTATGTACTGCTTTAAAATGTCTATGGATTTAGTGATAAAGTTTGCATAAATATTTGGCTATTATACCCAGTGTCTTCAGCACTGGTTATGTAGGAGCTAGAAATATTTTACAAGTTTTTCATGCTACAAGAATGTCTTACATTCAGCATGAGTACAACGAATATTAAGTTGAACCATATGAAATTGTTATTTGTGTTGATCCAGATGGTTGAATATTAGCAATTTCAAACAGTGCAACATAATAAAAATAAAATTAGATTCTTAAATTTGCTAACTTATATAACTTCCTGAAATGAATTTTTTCATTGTTTGAGTAGAAGTTCATTTATTTAGCATCCTTCTTGTGGAAAAATTCCAATAACATTTAATAAAACTTGACCATTATATTCATGAGTTAGAATTTTAAAAACCAGTCCAATATAAGTATATGAATAATAACCATTATTAACATATTTATAATAGGAACAGTTTGGGGAAAAGGTATTGTCTTAGAATCACTTTATATGTTTTACATATATATATATATATATTTTTTTTTTTTTCTCTCCAAGAAATAGAGGTAGATAGATGTAATTGCTTTTGTATTATTGTAGAATCAGTTATCTGAACTTGGTTTTTGGTTCTGAATGTTACTTCATTTTTTAACCTCAGTTTTCTATTGTATAAAACAGAAATCATAGTAATATCTCCCTCATAGGTTTGTTGGGATGATCAAAAAAGATAATATAGTTTAAGAGGCCAAGGATGGTGCCTAGTGTATAATAGATGCTTATGTTGGTTTCCTCCTTTTTGATCTCCCTACAGGGATGGTCTTAGGGAGAATGTTGGTGACAAATGAGGGTAATTTGTAGTGATCAAGGCTACGGAGAATCTGATATGTAGGACCACTTCATTAGAAAAGACCCTGATGCTGGGAAAGATTGAAGGTAGGATAAGAAGGGGATGACAAAAGACGAGCTAGTTGGGTGGCATCACTGACTAAGTGGACATGAGTTTGAGCAAGCTCCAGGAGATGGTGAAGGACAAGGATGCCTGGTGTGCTGCGGTCCATGGGGTCGCAAAGAATCAGGCGTGACTGAGTGGCTGAACAACAAATGTTGCTCATTTGGATTGGTCTGATAAGTCACTCTGGCCTTGTGTTCAACACCTTTTACCTCTTCGTTATATTGTTGTTACCTCTGTTTTAGCCAACTCCACGTTATCTTTTTATCTTTGCTGGAACTAGCCTCTTCCCTCTGTGTGCTCATGAGGACAGGTCTCACAGGACTCTGTGCTGCTTTCTCCCTTGTAGCAGGTAACCACAACTGCAGTAAAACACAACCACGTACTTCAGTGTTTATTACCTCCTTCATTTGATTTAAATCTCCAGTGCAGTGACCACATCAGCTAATATGCCACTGTCACTGCAAGGCCGAGCATGGCACCTGGTCCATAGTAGGACAGGGTTCAATGAATGCTTGCAGAGTCAAAGACTGACATCTAGTTAGTGAATGTCTCCATCTAGAGTGTTGTGTGTACAGTCAAGATGGAGGAAGAGTCAGTTAAGTGGTCACCTCATGATAATTTCCCAGCTGTAAACTGTCTAAAAGAGGACTACTGATTCATGTTTATGGTGCTGGTAGAAAGGAGAGTTTAGCTGAACCAGTGATTGGGTTCTCCTTTTAGAATGATCAGAATTGAGAGATATACAAGTGACTGAAGCTGAAATTTGGACATATTCTAGAAATATAAATGCTGCTCAAATGACAGCAGCCAAGTTCAGTTGTTGATTGAGATGAGGAAAATTATTTGTTTGTTATGCACATAAACAAGGAAAACTTAATAATCTCGACATAGTACATTTTTTTTTCTCCCTCTACCCTTTCCCCCTTATATCCTTTCTTCCTTTAAATAAATGGGCCCCTAATAGTTTTACCTTCTGTTCTATGTGCTGGTAAGATCTATGTGGAGATAGATCTCACCTGTCTCATATGGAGAATGTAGATGAATGTTTGTATGTGTGTATATATGTCTGTTTATGTGTGTATATGTATGTGTGTGGAGATACACACACACACACACACACAAAGGAATATAATCAGTGCTGTCTTGTCTAAAATATTAAGGTTTCTAGATGGGTTGTTTAAATTTTATATGAGGTTGAGATTATCTTATGTTTAGCATGTAACATTTTGTTTTTCATTTTTTCTCTAAGAAGCTGTTGCTTTGCTATAGTTCTTATAGCAGGATCAGATTTTTCAAGTAGCCAAACCTATTCACATTTCAGTTCAAGTCCCCAGAATTCTCATTTTGATTTCTCTGAAAAACAGTAGATTCCGTTGATCCCTGGGCTCTGGACTGCAAATGTGCATTTTCTCAAACTAAGAGTACTCTCTCCTGGGATCCTGAAGCTACATTAGGGAAACTGAAGACAAAAATTCTTTTTTTGTTCTTGAGTTTTAAATGACTTTACTCTGAAGCTAACGTCTCCCTTGGCTGGAATATGTAGAGCCATTACAAAATCAAGAGGCTAGTAAAATGTACCAGTAGACCCTAATACACTGTGTCAACTGTTCTCTAGGCTCAAATAGGTAGATGAGGCAGGAGCATGGATTAATTTCTGCTTCAGCAGTAAACGACTTACAGTGCCTAAAGGGATTTTTCATATTGTCAATGGCTTTCCTGCACACGTCGCACGTTATGAGGCCAAGATAATATAGCAAGTGCCATATATGCACTCTAAGGCTTATCTCAGAAATTTTGTGGGGAGGGACTTGTACCAAGCTTTTCTTATCACTTTTCAATCTTTAAGTCTTTCTTATAACCCGACTTGATTTGATTCTCTCAGGCACATGTAACCAAATAATCAGATTTTATACTTTTCTTGAAAAGAGATAATGCTTTTTGATTTTTTTATTCTCCTAAATTTCATGTAGCTATGTGTGTTTCTGTGTGAGCTTGTTAAAAATAAATATGAAAAAATAAGCCTCAAGGTGAGGTTTTTTCCTCCTGGTTCTTCATGTAACTGGTGGGTCTTCTTTTTCTTGTCTGGCTATGTGAAGCGGGTGTTGCCAAAATCTTGACAGTGGCATAGAACTCTGACTAATGAGCCTTTGATTATTGTGGATTCTTTGAAGACAGGAAGAGAATCCTTCAACTTATTATAACTGGAGCTGTTCAAAGTATATTATTTGGCAATGGAAAAGTTATTTGAGAATGTAGAGATGAAAAAAATATATATACATGTATGTGTATATATATATACATGTGTATATATTATATATATGTGGAAATATAGTCAATGTACAGCATAGTGTCTGAAGTATGATCTTATTTTTATCCAATGAGAGGATACTTATATGTGTTTGTGTCTGTATGTGCCAAGACATTGTGCATGTCTTGTGGAATATGCATTTCAGTGCTAGTAATGGTTATCTCTGGAGATGGTACTTTAGTTTTTGGAAAACTTTTATAGTAAAAGTAGCTACTGGTAGGTAGTCTTGACTACTACACATCAGGCGTTGCTATGCCTTATCTAAATTATTTACTTCTCACATTTAGTAACATTATACATATTTTTATGTATAATATATAACATTATACATATTTTAATAAGAAACAAGTAATGTTTAATGAAAATAATAAAAATTAATGTTTCAGAGGTTTTTTTTCATATTTTTCCAGCTATACTGAAAGTGGTATGTATAGTTATCAAATATTTAATTTGAAAAGTTGTGGAATTAGCATTACTTTCATAAAGATCCAAAGTCTATCCCATTTCTTTCTAGTTTAAAATACCTCTTCACAGATTCAATTTATGGATGTAAAATACCATGGTTTTTTGTAAAAATTAAGATAGTTTTTAGGATCCTGTCACTTTCTATTTATCTCTGCATCTGCCAATAGTAAATCCTTCCTTGAGAGATATCCCCCATAGATAATTTGTTGCTATCAAATTAAAGATTAGGTTCTAATATCTAGTTTCTTGTAACCATGAAGATTTAGAATTCAGGATCAAGTTTAGTATCATGCTTGGCAATTGGCAGCTCTTTCATGTCCTGTGGTCTAAAATTCAGTGTTCTTGAAGCTATTTAGAAAGCTTCTTAACTGGGTTTAGACATGCATTCCACCCAGATGGTCTCAAGAACATCTTATCTTTTCAAAGCTATATCCTTGAAATGGCTGCTAGAGCAGGAATAGTAGGAATATACATTCCAAGGACAAGTGATGGGGTGAGGAGCCTTGAATGCCAGAGTCCAGCTTGTAGGTCAACCAGTAGTCATGTTCTCTTGATGCCCTCCTCTAACATGAGTCATTTTGATACATAAGATAACCTTAATGAGTGTGCTAAGTTGCTTCAGTTGTGTCCGACTCTGTGTGACCTCATAGACAGCAGCCCATCAGGCTCCACCATCCCTGGGATTCTCCAGGCAAGAACACTGGAGTGAGTTGCCATTTCCAGTGTAGGAACCATTAGTTGAATAAATGATATCTCTGGGAAAGCAACCTGCAAGTATTCACTACATTTTCCAATATTCGAATTGTTATTCAGCTGTGTATTTTCAGTGCCAATGGAGAATAAAGTGCTCTTACTAGAAAAGTAAATGTTTGTACATTGTATTTATGTCCATCAGTTAAGTTACATGGTCAACTAAGAATCAAACTGAATTTATAGAATATTATCATTTTATTCAGAAATTTTATGAGTTCTCAGGTTGTTAAATATTACAGTTATTCCTAGAAATTGAATCCTTATCTATAGCTTATGCTACAGGGCAAGTATATAATGAGTGATCTGGTATCATGATGAGCAATATTATATACTTGATTTTCTTGGGGTTACCATTAATAACAGCATGAAAGTTCATAGAGGTTAGTTATATATATATACACATACTCCCAATATTCAGTTGACTACCAGATATATGTGAACCTTGATATTGCACAGGTATTATAAAGTCAGTGATTCTAGATTTATTCTCATTAATTCTGCTACCCCTAGCCCTCTGAATGTATCCTTCTCCTACAGTTACTATTTTAGGTAGTAGTCCACTGCTTTCCTCCTTTTACGTCCTAACCCAGAAATCTCAATCATTCTTAGTTCCATTCTTCAACTTGTAACTTCTACATTCAACCAACCATAATTTCTTACTGATGTTTGTACCTATATATTCTAAGATTACTTAAAGATAACAGATAATCTGTGCATGTCAGTGTGGTGACTAGCACATTTTCATTGTAGATAAGGGCTAGTCTTTTAATTTGAGCATCATAGTTTGATCGTAATGTGATTGGAAATGACAAGGATTGTAGCAAGTTGGATAGTAGCCATGTAGAAGAGCAGATTCCAAGTTTTCAAAATAGTCCAGTATTTTAAGAGAAGCAAGAAATCTGATTCTTTGTGTTAGCTTCTGATTTTTTAAATGTAAGCCTCTAATTTAAGTAAAAAATATACCAGGTATGTTAATATACTCTATAAATCCAGTTTCTACCTTTATACCTGTATATATAGATCATATTGGGTACTGTGTTTCATATACATTAAAATTGTTTTTTTTTAAGTAGTCATTGCTGCTGCTGCTGCTGCTAAGTTGCTTTAGTCGTGTCTGACTCTGTGCGACCCCATAGACCGCAGCCCACTAGGCTCCCCTGTCCCTGGGATTCTCCAGGCAAGAATACTGGAGTGGGTTGCCATTTCCTTCTCCAATGCATGAAAGTTAAAAGTGAAAGTGAAGTCGCTCAGTCGTATCCGACTTTTGGTGACCCCATGGACTGTAGCCTACCAGGCTTCTCTCTCCATGGAATTTTTCAGGCAAGAGTACTGGAGTGGGGTGCCATTTCCTTCTCCGGGGATCTTCCTGACCCAGGGGTCAAACCCAGGTCTCCCATATTGCAGGCAGATGCTTTACTGTCTGAGCCACCAGGGAAGCCCAAGTAGTCATTAAGGAAATAATTATTTTTCAGAAAAATTGAATTTCTAGATTGATATTTTGAGAATACTGAAAAGGCAAATGTAGAAATAATGCTCTATTTCCTCGTATTCTGGAACCATTCTCTAAGACTTCAAACAAACTTCCATAATCCAAATTTATGGCTCTCTGTGTGCTTGTTCAACCCTTTTAGATCTTTCATTTGTCTTTCCCTTTATCAAGGGAAGAGTTTAGTTTCATTCCTAAAATGGAATGGAAGTTAACTGTGTCCCCATTGAATGACCTCAGGAGATTCAAAATTTTGTAATTTCTTCATTACATTTTGCCAAAGGAAGTAGACTTCAAAATCTGTTAACTTTTCCTCTTCATTATTTGAAAGATTTTTATTAACTGAGAAATTAATGCCTTTTGTGACTGTTGATTCTTAAATGACATTATAAATAATCTTTTAAGAATCTTGAGGTTTCCTGAACAGTTTTAAGGCTCACCTGGTCTTGTATTAAAATGAATTCTTCCTGATACTGTATTCATTGCACAGCATTTGATGCCTGAAATAAATTGTTACACTTAGGTACAATAAAGCAAGAGATTTTGTTTTGTTTTGTTTTCTTTCTGGCGTTGCCAGAAAGCCCTAAGACTGCTAAAGGCTAAGAAAATCATAGCTGAAAATTCAGTGGTATCTCTGGGAGCATCAAGGAATAGAAAGGTTAGTGACTGGCAGTTTCCATGGCAACAGCGGAATTTTCGGGCTAGAAAGATGGTAGGTTACACCATCAAATGTGCCAGAGATTGGTCTCCATGACGACAGCACTGTGAATGGGGAAATACATGCTCATGAGATTTTGTTTTAAAAACCTATTGGATTATTTTAGAAGAAGATCCTTGATAAATCAGTATTTTTTCTTCCTGTTATGCTTTCCTTAAAAAATATGGTAAAAAAACAAATTCCATTTGTCCTAATATTTGAGAAAGTGACATTCTCACTTTCTCTGTATATTTGTGTTACAGAAGGGGTTATTGACTTACAAATAACTCCTTTGGCAGCATATCTGAAATAGAGAACCCAAAGAATACAGAATTTTCAAATGTATTTACTTTAAAATTTCAACATTTATTTCAGGGAGCAGTGCCTCTAAATGTGAAAATAACTAGTTATTTAAACTTTCTGATGTTTCTGAACATAAATCAACCACCAGAAAGCATAATGTTTTAAAGCTTTACAACTGTTGTATCAAAAAGACAGGATTTATTACACCAGTCATAGAGTAAAAGAATGTTCAAGACTAATTGCTACTCAGGTTCTTCTTATGCTTCAGTTTATAACAGCTCTTGGCAAATTTTCCTTATTGCTGTGTTTTGTAGTCTCTATGTAAGCACTAGGGAAACGGAATGTGGAGTTAGTATGTTGTGTACATAATTAAGACTTCATATACAAAGTGTTAGTGAAGGATCGATTCAACCATAGAAGTAAACACTGGCTTTATGCCTAAGGTTTAAAACACTTGGTGAACACATTTTGTTTTCATTTCATGGGCAGATGCTTGTGTAATCAGTTTTTGAGACCTGCTTGGTAAGATTGATTTGTTTGTGTTAGTGAGGAAATGCAAAGTTTACAAAACTGTAAGCAGGGTTGAGGAAAAGCCAAAGAGGCATAGTATCCACCAGGGTGGTACTAGCTGGAAGCAGGTAGGCTATATGGGACAAAAAAGAGGTAGTCCCAGAACCTGGAGAGAGGAGCTGCTGCCCTTTTGTAGAGGGACACAGGTAGCTAACTTGGAACAGCCTCACAGAGCAGGAGCTGAGAGAGGAAACACCCTAACCGTTCTTGGCACCCTTGTCAATCTCTTGTTGCTGTTTCCCACCAGCTCATCCTAACAGAAGTCAGAAGACAAAAAAGCATAATAGTCTCTCAAAGTCAGGTACCAGGGGCAGAGGACAGGGAAGAGAAGGGTGGAAAATGGATCTGCAGGGACAAACATAAGATATTTAGCACCAGCAGAAAGGAGACATATTTAAAAAGGTCAAGAATAAATATTCAGTTCAGTTCAGTTCAGTTGCTCAGTCATGTCTGACTCTTTGCGACCCCGTGAACCACAGCATGCCAGGCCTCCCTGTCCATCACCAACTCCCGGAGTTTACCCAAACTCATGTTCATTGAGTAGGTGATACCATCCAACCATCTCATCCTCTGTCGTCCCCTTCTCCTCCTGCCCCCAATCTTTCCCATCATCAGGGTCTTTTCAAATGAGTCAGTTCTTCACATCAGGTGGCCAAAGTATTGGAGTTTCAGCTTCAACATCAGTTCTTCCAATGAATAAATTTTAGCTTGATTTACAAATATCACATATACATATGTATATATATATATTAGTTTGGGTTAGTAGTGTTGTAAATATTGATATAAAGTGTTGGAGAAATCATTGTTTTTATGCTCTGTTTTTAAAAAAAGCCTATTTAAAAAATGAATAGTAACATAAGATATTGACTAAATGTATTTTTAATAAAATGAGTTCTACTTCATCATTGTTGATAATCATTTATCCAATATCCATCTATAATATATGGTATTGTTTGGGGTTTATATAAAGTAAGCTAAGTAATAAAGTCCCCTTTTCTAAAGATCAGTACTATAGACCTCAAAAGGATTATCAGACACTATTTTAATGTTTATTCTCTAATTTGAGACAATATATAATATCAACTTTTAGTGAGTTAAGTAAAATGTATATGGTCATTCTGAGTAAAGGTGAAAAAGGAAGTATAAAACATTGCTCTGGCCTTTAAAGAGCTAAAGATTTAATTGAGAAAGAAGAATCCATTTGAGAGACATAAAGGACATTAAACAAACAAAATTTCTATTGCTGTTTTGAGGAATTTTAATTTAATATGTTCAAATAAAAGAAATCAGAATACCACAAATTTGGAGGTTCATCTAGTGCTTTTACTAGGTCTGCATAAAGCAAGCATTTTCTATTGCTTCTGCCTTATAGTCTTATAGGTATGAATTTTTTTCTGACTATTTAAATTCACTTCTAAATACCATGATACGTAGAATGAAAAAACATGAGTCCACATCTTGGTTTTACTATTTTCTAGTAGTGTGGTTTAGACTTTTAACATATTGGCTCCTCAGTCACCTTATCTATGAAATGTGAACTTAGAATAAAATAGAGAATGGAGAGATTTTCCACATGCAGCTGACACACAGTATATACTACAAATGAAGTGGATTCTAGGTTTTTATTTAGTCAGCTAAACACTCAGTTAGATTTTTATGGAGAATTAAAGAAGTAACTGTTTCAAAGTTGAATTAACTAACATTCTCATTGACTTTTCTAGTCCATGACTTGTTTCCCTCTAGGTGAAACAAATAGTTCCTTTCAAGGACTCGGTTTAATAACTGAATCTTTAAAGTGGCTTCCCAGTTATACATACTTAGCTTCTTGTCAAATTGTACAAGGATTTTGAGTTCCAAGTCTACAGAAACTGAATTGGTTTTTTTGAATTTAGTGACTAATGTGGCAATTGTAGACAGTCGTGAACAGTAAGAAAGGTAGACATTTGTTTGTGTTCAAACTTGTTAGTGCTTTTGCCTAGTGGCATGGAAACAAAGGTCAGTCTAAACTTTAGACCACAGGACACCATCACTTATAACACCAGAATAAACAGCAGTTTATTGAATGCTTACTCGTCAGATACTGCACCGAGTGCTTTGCATACATGATTTCACTTAACTTGAATAGAGACCCTGTAATTCCTAGGTTGTATGATCCTCATTTTATGGATGAAGAAGCTGGAGTTTTGAAAAATTGAATCACCCTATACAAGTCTGTGGGAGAAGGCAATGGCACCCCATTCCAGTACTCTTGCCTGGAAAATCCCATGGACGGAGGAGCCTGGTAGGCTGCAGTCCATGGGGTCGCTAAGAGTCGGACACGACTGAGCGTCTTCACTTTATTTTTTCACTTTCATGCATTGGAGAAGGAAATGGCAACCCACTCCAGTGTTCTTGCCTGGAGAATCCCAGGGACGGGGGAGCCTGGTGGGCTGCCGTCTATGGGGTCACACAGAGTTGGACACGACTGACGCGACTTAGCAGCAGCAGCAGCTATACAAGTTTGTGTAGGTAATAAGTGACAGAAGTAGGATTTAGAATAAAGTCAGACACTAAAGTGATGTTCTTAACCAAAACCACAATTTCAAATACTTAATTGTGTTGCATGGCATGAATTTGTTTATCCATCCATTCATTCATTTACTCAACTGTTGCCTGTGTCACAGTATACTGTAATTGTTTATTCTCTTCTCTCTCCTGTGGGTCTGTCAGCACTGTGAGGTCAAGTTCAGGTGGAGAGGAGGTGCTCAAAAACTGTAGAATCACCCAGCATTTACCAAACCCAGGACCTTCTCTTAGTGAAGAGAAGACAAATAGGAAGGATGAGGAACCTGGAAAGAACACTTAATAATGCTCCTGTCTGAAAACTAAAGCCATTCTAATATTAGAGGAAACCCTGTAACATAATGAATTGTGTGGGCTCTGAAGTAGGCATATTCACGTTCGCATCTTAATTTGCTTGTTGGAGTGAATTTGCTTGTTTCTGTGAGCCTGTTTCCTTACCTGTAGGTTGCTGTTAATAGTGGCTACATCATTAACTGTCATGCTGATAACAAATATTAACATTTAACAATAAGAGGAATACTTTAGTGCCATCTGTTTGTCAATTTAGTTAGAAAATTTTTTTTAAACTTTGAAACTGGCATTTGCCTGAAGTCCCACTTAATCACTGAAAGCACTAAATGACACACGAGGCCTTATCTAGTCATTGAAATGGCCAGGTTTTGACTTGACCCATACTTAGGGGACTCTTACTTCCTCCTACTTGTGGTCTCCAGGGATGTACTCACCTGCTGTCTTCTACTTCTGTGGTTTTGATAATATTCATCCTATGTCTTAGAGATATCAAGGGAACATTTCATGCAAAGATGGGCACGATAAATGATAATTTGCCCATTATCGATATCTGCCCTTACCAGATAAGGGCCTAACAGAAGCAGAAGAGATTAAGAAGAGGCAAGAATACACAGAAGAACTAAAGAAAAAAATGTCTCAATGACCCAGATAATCATGATGGTGTGGGTGATCACTCACCTAGGGCCAGACATCCTGGAGTGTGAAGTCAAGTGGGCCTTAGAAAGCATTATTACAAACAAAGCTAGTGGAGGTGATGGAATTCCAGCTGAGCTATATAGAATCCTAAAAGATGATGCTGTTACAATGCTGCACTCAATATACCACCAAATTTGGAAAACTTATCTGTGGCCACAGGACTGGAAAAGGTCAGTTTTCATTCCAATCCCAAAGAAGAGCGAGGCCAAAAAAATGTTCAGACTACCATACAGTCGTGCTACTTTCACATGCTAGTAAGGTTATGCCCCAAATCCTTCAAGCTAAGCTTCAGCAGTATGCAACTGAGAACTTTCAGATGTACAAGCTAGGTTTAGAAAAGGCAGAGGAACCAGAGACCAAATTGCCAGCACTTGCTGGATCTTAGAGAAAGCAAGGGAATTAAAAAAAAATCTACTTATGCTTTATTGACTACATAAAAAGTCTTTGTGTACATCACAACAAATGTGGAAAATTCTTAAAGAGATGGGAATACCAGACCATCTTACCTGTCTCCTGAGAAACTTGTGTGCAGGTCAAGAAGCAACAGTTAAAACTTTACATGAACAACTGACTGGTTCAAAATTGGGAAAGGAGTACAACAAGGCTGAGTATTGTCACTCTGTTTATTTAACTTATATGCAGAGTACATCATGTGTACATCACTGATTCAATGGACATGAATTTGGGGAAACTCTGGGAGATGGTGAGGCACAGGGAATCCTGGTGTGCTGCAGTACATGGGATTGCAAAGAGTTGGACATGACCTGGCGACTAAACAATAACAGTATCATGCAAAATACTGGACTGATGAATCACAAGCTGTAATCAAGATTGCAGGGAGAAATATCAACAACCTCAGATATGCAGATGATACCACTCTAATGACAGAAAGAGAAGAGGAACTAAAGAGCCTCTTGGTGAAGGTGAAAGAGAAGAGTGAAAAATCTGGCTTAAAACTCAATATTAAAAAAACTAAGATCGTGGCATCAGGTCCCATCACTTCCTGGCAAATAGAAGGGAAAAAAGTAGAAGCAGTGACAGATTTTATTTTATTGGGCTCCAAAATCACTGCGCATGGTGACTGCAGCCAGGAAATTAAAAGACTTGCTCCTTGGAAGAAAAGCTATGACAAATCTAGACAGTGTATTAAAAAGCAGAGACATCACTTCGTTGAGAAAAGTCCATATAGTCAAAGATATGGGTTTTCCAGTAGTCATGTATGGATGTGAGAGTTGAACCATAAAGAAGGCTGAGTGCTGAAGAATTGATGCTTTGGAATTGTGGTGCTGATGCAAGGACTGATGCTAAAGCTGAAGCTCCAATACTTTGGCCGTTTGATGTGAAGAGCCAACTCATTGAAAGAGATCCTGATGTTGGGAAAGATTGAAGGCAAAAGGAGAAGAGGGTGGCAGAGGATGAAATAGTTAGATAGCATCACCAAATCAATGGACATGAATTTGATCAATCTCCAGGAGATAGTGAAGGACAGGGAAGCCTGGTGTGCTTCAGTCCATGGGGTTGCAAAGATTTGGACGTGACTAAACATCGACATTATATGTCTGGGATGATAATCTTTCTCTTCCCCCATCTGACTGTCACTAGCTTTTAAGATTTAATTCCAACTTTCATTCTTCTAAAAATACTTCCCTATCCTCTAGTGTTTATTGATGACTGAGTATTCTAGCCTCTACCACATAATACAACACTGTTTTATTCTGTCTTAGGTCATCTGGTATCATTTCATATGTGTGAGGATTATGGGCAGTGACTGTTGTCTTATTATTACTTAAATATAGTCATAGTTGGCCCTTATTTCAACCTGGGAACAGACCTGACTCTGCTTATTTAAACCTGTGTGTGTAATGTCCTTCCAGTGGTTACAAGTTGTTCCTGTTCTTCATTCTTCAGTCTTATACTTCCTAGTACCTAAGGGCCAGTTGCATAACTTCTTCCCTAGTAAGTTTTAAGAAGTTCTGAGTCAAGATGCTGAGTGCTTCAGAGTCTTCTTGGCCCAAGATCAGGGGAGTGCATTCTCCTAGTCAGGTCTTAAGTTACTAGGTAAGTCTATTTATGATGTAGTGAGTGAAAGATTTAGAAGTCCAAGAGATAAAACTGTAAAAATGGATTTTTTTTTTAGTAAAATCACTTCTTTTTTCTATGTAATATAATGTTAAATAATAACCAGATATAGGCCATACTGGCTTCTTGAGTTCAGTTCAGTCGCTCAGTCGTGTCTGACTCTTTGAGACCCCATGAATCGCAGCACGCCAGGCCTCCCTGTCCATCACCAACTCCCGGAGTTCACTCAAATTCATGTCCATTGAGTCGGTGATGCCATCCAGCCATCTCATCCTCTGTCGTCCCCTTCTCCTCTTGCCCCCAATCCCTCCCAGCATCACAGTCTTTTCCAATGAGTCATCTCTTCACATGAGGTGGCCAAATACTGGAGTTTCAGCTTTAGCATCATTCCTTCCAAAGAAATCCCAGGGCTGATCTACTTCAGAATGGACTGGTTGGATCTCCTTGCAGTCCAAGGGACTCTCAAGAGTCTTCTCCAACACCACACTTCAAAAGCATCAATTCTTCGGCGCTCAGCTTTCTTCACAGTCCAACTCTCACATCCATACATGACTACTGGAAAAACCATAGCCTTGACTAGATGGACCTTTGTTGGCAAAGTAATGTCTCTGCTTTTGAATAGGCTATCTAGGTTGGTCATAACTTCCCTTCCAAGGAGTAAGCATCTTTTAATTTCATAGCTGCAGTCACCATCTGCAGTGATTTTGGAGCCCCAAAAACTAAAGTCTGATGCTGTTTCCACTGTTTCCCATCTATTTGCCATGAAGTGATGGGACCAGATGCCATGATCTTCATTTTCTGAATGTTGAGCTTTAAGCCAACTTTTTTACTCCCTTCTTTCACTTTCATCAAGAGGCTTTTTAGTTCCTCTTCACTTTCTGCCATAAGGGTGGTGTCATCTGCATCTCTGAGGTTATTGATATTTCTCCCGGCAATCTTGATTCCAGCTTGTGTTTCATCCAGCCCAGCGTTTCTCATGATGTACTCTGCATATAAGTTAAATAAGCAGGGTGACAATATACAGCCTTGACGTACTCCTTTTCCTATTTGGAACCAGTCTGTTGTTCCATGTCCAGTTCTAACTTTTGCTTCCTGACCTGCATACAAATTTCTCAAGAGGCAGCTCAGGTGGTCTGGTATGCCCATCTCTTTCAGAATTTTCCACAGTTTATTGTGATCCACACAGTCAAAGGCTTTGTTTGGCATAGTCAATAAAGCAGAAATCGATGTTTTTCTGGAACTCTCTTCCTCTTTCCATGATCCAGGGGATGTTGGCAATTTGATCTCTGGTTCCTCTGCCTTTTCTAAAACCAGCTTGAACATCAGGAAGTTCATGGTTAACATATTGCTGAAGCCTGGCTTTGAGAATTTTGAGCATTACTTTACTAGCGTGTGAGATGAGTGCAATTGTGCGGTAGTTTGAGTATTCTTTGGCATTGCCTTTCTTTGGGATTGGAATGAAAACTGACCTTTTCCAGTCCTGTGGCCACTGCTGAGTTTTCCAAATTTGCTGGCATATTGAGTGCAGCACTTTCACAGCATCATCTTTCAGGATTTGAAATAGCTCAACTGGAATTTCATCACCTCCACTAGCTTTGGTTGTAGTGATGCTTTCTTTGTAGTGATGCTTTCTAAGGCCCACTTGACCTCACATTCCAGAATGTCTGGCTCTAGGTGAGTGATCACACCATCGTGATTATCTGGGTCGTGAAGATCTTTTTTGTACAGTTCTTCTGTGTATTCTTGCCATCTCTTCTTAATATCTTCTGCTTCTGTTAGGTCCATATCATTTCTGTCCTTTATGGAGCCCCTCTTTGCATGAAATGTTCCCTCGGTATCTCTAATTTTCTTGAAGAGAGCTCTAGTCTTTCCTATTCTGTTGTTTCCCTGTATTTCTTTGCATTGATCACTGAGGAAGGCTTTCTTATCTCTTCTTGCTATTCTTTGGAACTCTGCATTCAGATGCTTAAGTCTATCCTTTTCCCGTTGCTTTTCACGTCTCTTCTTTTCACAGCTATTTGTAAGGCCTCCCCAGACAGCCATTTTGCTTTTTTGCATTTCTTTTCCATGGGGATGGTCTTGATCCCTGTCTCCTGTACAATGTCACGAACCTCAGTCCATAGTTCATCAAGCACTCTATCAGATCTAGTCCCTTAAATCTATTTGTCACTTCCACTGTATTATCATAAGGAATTTGATTTAGGTCACACCTGAATGGTCTAGTGGTTTTCCTTACTTTCTTCAATTTCAGTCTGAATTTGGCAATAAGGAGTTCATGGTCTGAGCCACAGTCAGCTCCTGGTCTTGTTTTGGTTGACTGTATAGAGCTTCTCCATCTTTGGCTGCAAAGAATATAATCAATCTGATTTCGGTGTTGACCATCTGGTGATGTCCATGTGTAGAGTCTTCTCTTGTGTTTCTGGAAGAGGGTATTTGCTATGACCAGTGCATTCTCTTGGCAAAACTCTATTGGTTTCGCCCTGCTTCATTCCGTATTCCAAAGCCAAATTTGCCTGTTACTCCAGGTGTTTCTTGACTTCCTACTTTTGCATTCCAGTCCCCTATAATGAAAAGGACATCTTTTTTGGGTGTTAGTTCTAAAAGGTCTTGTAGGTCTTCCTAGAACCATTCAACTTCAGCTTCTTCAGCGTTACTGGTTGGGGCATAGACTTGAATCACTGTGATATTGAATGGTTTGACTTAGAAACGAACAGAGATCATTCTGTCGTTTTTGAGATCACATCCAAGTACTGCATTTCGGACTTTTTTGTTGACCATGATGGCTACTCCATTTCTTCTAAGGGATTCCTGCCCGCAGTAGTAGATATAATGGTCATCTGAGTTAAATTCACCCATTCCAGTCCATTTTAGTTCGCTGATTCATAGAATGTTGAGGTTCACTCTGCCATCTCCTGTTTGACCACTTCCAATTTGCCTTGATTCATGGACCTGACATTCCAGATTCCTATGCAATATTGCTCTTTACAGCATCGGACCTTGCTTCTATCACCAGTCACATCCACACTGGGTATTGTTTTTGCTTTGGCTCCATTCCTTCATTCTTTCTGGAGTTATTTCTCCACTGCTCTCCAGTAGCATATGGGGCACCTTCTGACCTGGGGAGTTCCTCTTTCAGTATCCTATCATTTTGCCTTTTCATACTGTTCATGGGGTTCTCAAGGCAAGAATACTGAAGTGGTTTGCCATTCCCTTCTCCAGTGGACCACATTCTGTCAGACCTCTCCACCATGACCCGCCCGTCTTGGGTGTCCCCACAGGGCATAGCTTAGTTTCATTGAGTTAGACAGGCTGTGGTCCGTGTGATTAGATTGACTAGTTTTCTGTGATTATGGTTTCAGTGTGTCTGCCCTCTGATGCCCTCTCGCAACACTTACCATCTTACTTGGGTTTCTCTTACCTTGGACTGGCTTCTTAGCTCTTTGCTAATGAGGGTTCTTCCCCTAGGAAAAGTTGTCTTCCTTAGGAGGGATGCTTTAGGGAGATTGATGTATGTATGGTTCAGCCCAGTGGATTGAAGTTAATTACTGCTTCTCCAGGGTCAAAATGACCTAACTCCCTCCTTAGGAGATGAAATGATTGACAAAGATGAAACAGTTTGAACTTATCTGTTCTTAATTGTGGTACTGAGAGTTGGGATTCCTTGACTTTAGTTATAATACTGATATTGCAAAGTCACAAGCATGCATAATTTCTCATAACGTAGGGCATGGTTTAAATGTTTACATACCGTTTCATATGTTTGTTCTTTTCTGCATTGTATGTATCATCCTTTGGGATTGGAATGGCCAAGGACTTGCCCTGTTAAGCACAAAGAACATCAGTGACATTTATAAGTGTGTCTTTTCCTTGAAAGGAGAATTTCCCTAGGTAGATATTAATAACTAAGAAAACCACTGCACATTGAGAAAAAGCTACAGTCCCATTGAATTATGGGAGTGTTGAACACTAACATTTTAAATCAAGATTGTACTTCTTGAATCTGCACATTTTAGTAAATTTCCTATGTTGAAGGATTGTAAAAGCAGTGAAAATTAATATATGCTTTTTTAAACCTGAGCAACCATTATTTTGCCCTAGGAAAATTGGTAATTTAAATTGATGATTGTTCCAAATAATGCTCTTTAATACTTTGTCTCTTTCATAAGACCTACTTAAATAATGAAGATCTATTCTATCATGGCATAAAGATATGATTAAGCATTTATATAATTTATATTTTCTTATTAATATGTCACTTGATGTTTTACATTTATCTAAAGTTAAAATATTTAGGTACTATATGATAAAGAAATAGAAACATCTAATTTCCATGTCAAGTCAAAGTAGTTATAAATTTCTGTGATACAATACTATACCTAAAAAAAAAAATACTATAGCTAAAATGGAATTTAAAAATAAGACAACACATTTTTGCTACTTAAAATTTATGCTCCTTTGATATTTATATCTTTATATTCTTATGACAAAGCAATTCTTTTTACAATTGCTGGACTTTTAAGAACAAAGATGCATCTAAATTATATTATTGACTGTTTCAGTGATAGTTGTACCCTTTATATATTATTATTCAGGAATAGGTAACTCTTTAATAGTATCTAAAGTAAAGGTTGGACGTGCCTAGGTCCTGGCAAAGGGAATTTTTTGGACAAACAATTGATTAAAATTTTACTTCAATGATATTTAAAGATAGTCACTCAAGAGGGCATTGTTATAGTCTAATGTTTTGTTAATTTGAGTAGTGACAACATAGAAACATCCCCCGAAGGTTTCAGAGGGTAGCAAAAGGAAGCATCTCAGTGTGAAAATACAAGGGAGAGTTGGAGTCTTATATCCTCAGGACCTGGTACAGTGTCTGTGACATACTAGGTATTCAGTAAGTTTTTGACTGAATAGCATTTGCATTTTGCCCAAATCAAGAAAATTATGGCAAAGGTTTCCAGTGCCTTGGATGGCTCTAATTATAGAATTATTAAATAAAGAATATTACAGATGAAACTGCCATAAACATTTTTGCTAAATAGTGAAAGTATTTGTACCAATTTATAAGTAGTTCTATCAGCTTGTGCTGTTTGTGTTCAGTTGCTCAGTTGTGTCTGACTCTTTGTGACCCCACGCACTGTAGTCCACCAAGCTCCTCTGCTCTTGGAATTTCCCAGGCAAGAATACTGGAGTGGGTTGCCATTTCCTACTCCAGGGGGTCTTCCTGACCCAGGGATCAAACCTGCATTTCTTGTGTCTCCTGCATTGGCAGGTAGATTCTTTACCACGGCACCACCTGCTATCAACGGTGTGCCTAAATTCTAGCTGTTCCATTTTCTTGCCACTACATGGTATTTTCAGTTTTTTCCATGTTAGCCATTTCAGTCTGTGGGTAGGGGTATCTATTGTGTTTTAGTTTATAGTACCCTGTTGCTTAGTGAAAATAAGTCCTTTTTGGGATATTTAGGACTATATGCCTATCTTTTTTGAAGTTCTTATTTCAAATCTTTTGTTCATATTTCTATAGGATTGTCTTTATTTTTGATTTGAATTATTCATGTATTCTGGATATGAGTAATTTAGACATACATATGGCAAGTATGTTCTCCTACTCTGAAACTTTTCTATTTTTTGAATAGTGTCACTTGACAATCCAAATGCCCATTAATAATGGAATGGATACATATATTGTTGTAATTTCATAAACTGAATATTATTTAGATTATATAGCAGTTTTAAAAATAGGCTACTGCTACATGGGCAACATAGGTGTATCTCACAGATTAATGTTAAGTGAAAGAAGCCACATACTAAATAGACTAGTGATGTCTTATTTTTACATCTAGATGCTGTTCACCTAAATGTTGATTGTGTTGGTGTGTTTACTTAGTAAAATATTTTATACACTAATAATTTGTATACTTTTAGTATATATGTATGGTGGCTCATATATGGTGACTTCCCTGGTGGCTCAGCAGTAAAGAATCTGCCTGCAATGCAGGAGACATGGGTTCAATCCCTGAGTCAGGAAGATCCCCTGGAGGAGGGTATGGCAACCCACTCCTGTATTCTTGCCTGGAGAATCTCATGGACAGAGGAGCCTTGTGGCTACAGTCCATAGGGTCACAAAGAGTCAGACACAACTGAAACACTTGAGCATGCACGCATGCTGTAATATATGTATACTTTTCTATATATATCTTATACTTCAATAAAAACTTTACATAAAAGAGAGATTGACTAATCCCACTTATAGAAGGATAATGTATCTAAAATAGAAACTCTTTAACAGAAGATGAAACATAATGGGCATGGTGATTTACTATAAATCTATCTTGTGATGAATTGATTCAGGTCAAGGTCATATTAAAATTTTGGCTATTGAATACAAGCAATTTAATAGAGCCAATACTGATGTTTCATATTAAGTGTAAACAACATTTGGTTTAAAGAAACTTAGATAAGAGCCTTCATATGACTGTTTCCTCCTTCTTGTCAAATGACTCAGATGATTATCTTTGAATAGTGGTTTAATACTCCATCTCTGGATAGTGGTCAACAGTCCATCTCTGAGGTCAAAGAATAGTTAGAAGGTTTTAATACCATATGTCTAAAGTTTATTATAATAATGTTACCAAAATATCTTTGGCTAATAGGACTTTCTAATAGATAGCTATTATGTTTAAATATTTTTTCCATATGAAGCAATATACCAGGGTGAAAATTTTAAAAATTGTTTGGCATCTTCAAAAAGTGCTGTGAAACTTGTTTCTGTCATTTATCAGTTGTTCTCATTTGTGTAATTTCCTTAAGTTTTGAGCCATTTTTAAATTGTGTACTGAGAGAAACACTTTTATAGCAAATAGTAGGTACATGATAATTGGTAGCTATTATGCAGTTCTGAATTGTAAATTCCCTTCTATGAAAGAATTTTAATTGCAGTGATATAGATGAAAATTACATTTTAAAAATAGCATTGAAAATAAAAAACACTTTCAAATTTAACTGAAATATTGAGGATAAATATAAAATTTTAATCCATGCTTCACTGTGACTTGTGAATAGAAACACAGAGTTATAAAATTTTTAATTTTCTTAGCATGTCATTAAATTAGAATAACCTTGATTATAAATTGCATTACCTATTTTTGATGATTAGAACCTGGATGTATGTGTTTAATTTGGTGAAAAGGAGTTACAATTCTAATGATCAAAATGTTGATGATGATGAGAAAATAGCAAGCAATTATTGAGCCCTTACTACATGGCAGGCACTGTTTTATTAGTTTTATATACATTTTCGTGTTTAATCCTAACAACTTGGATAAAATAGAACATTTAGATAACTGTTATACTGACAAGGAAATAGAAAGTTTAATCTATTTAATCTAAGTTTAATCTAAATGTAAAGTTTAGATCTAAATCTAAATCTAAAGTTTAATATAAGTTTATCTATTTAAATCTTTAAATAGATAAAGAAGTTTCATGTAAATCAAGTGGAGGGGAGACTTGTTTTCTCAAAGTTATGAGAATAAGCCTTAAAATTCTACATTGTATTTACATTATTCTATGTACTACATTATTCTATATAATATGTAACATATATATTACTTAGATTATATTCTATGTTATATAATCCTAAATGAAAATGAGACATAAAAGTTTATTTTTTCCAGATTTCATTTAAGTTAATTCAGATTTGGGGATATAACTCCCTCCCCCTTACCACTCAATGTTGGAAATGATTATCTATGAGTTAGAGGAAAGAGATTGCAGTCTTGTCAGGAAGTATCTGGTTACATAATTTAAAAAATTTTTTTAATTGATTAATTTTTTAATTGAAGGATAGTTGCTTTACAGAATTTTATTGTTTTCTGTCCAACCTCAACATGAATAAGCCATAGATATACATATATCCCCTTCCTTTTGAAACTCCCTCCCATCTCCCTCCCTATCCCACCCCTCTAGATTGATACAGAGCCCCTGTTTGAGTTTCCTGAGCCATACAGCAATTTCCCATTGGCTATCTATTTTATACATGGTAATGTAAGTTTCCATGTTACTGTTTCCATACATCTCACTCTCTCCTCCCCTTTCCCCCTGTCCATAAATCTATTCTCTATGTCTGTTTCTCCACTGATGCCCTGTAAATAAATTCTTCAGTACCATTTTTCTAGATTCCATATATATGTTAGAATATGATATTTATCTTTCTCTTTTTGACTTACTTCACTCTGTATAATAGGCTCTAGGTACATCCACCTCTTCAGAACTAACTCAAAGGCATTCCTTTTTATGGCTGAGTAATATTCCTTTGTATATATATGTACCACAACTTCTTTATCCATTTGCTATTGTAAATAGTGTTGCAATGAACAATGGGATACATGTGTCTTTTTCAATTTTGGTTTCCTTGGGGTATATGCCTAGGAATGGGATTGCTGGGTCATATGGTGGTTTTATTCCTAGTTTTTTAAGGAATCTCCATACTGTCTTCCTGGAGAAGGCAATGGCAACCCACTCCAGTACTCTTGCCTGGAAAATCCCACGGACAGAGGAGCCTGATAGGCTGCAGTCCTTGGGGTCACTAAGAGTGGGACATGACTGAGCGACTTCACTTTCACTTTCATGCACTAGAGAAGGAAATGGCAACCCACTCCAGTATTCTTGCCTGGAGAATCCCAGGGATGGGGGAGCCTGGTGGGCTGCCGTCTATGGGGTCACACAGAGTTGGACACGACTGGAGCGATTTAGCAGCAGCAGCAGCAGCAGCATACTGTCTTCCATAGTGGCTATATCAATTTACATTCCCACCAACAGTGCAAAAGCATATCCTTTTCTCCACACCCTCTCCAGCACTTAATGTTTGTAGACTTTTTGATGATGGCCATTCTGACCAGTGTGAGGTGATATCTCATTGTAATTTTGATTTGCATTTCTTTGATAATGAGGGACATCGATCATCTTCTCATGTGTTTGTTTGCCATCTGTATGTCTTCTTTGGAGAAATGTCTGTTTAGGTCTTTTCCCCACTTTTTGATTGGGTTGTTTGTTTTTCTGACATTGAGTTGTATGAGCTGCTTGTAGATTTTGAAAATTAATCCTTTGTCAGTTGTTTTACTTGCTATTATTTTTTCCCACTCTAAGGGTTGTCTTTTCACCTTGCTTATAGTTTCCTTTGCTGTGCGAAAGCTTTTAAGTTTAATCAGGTCCCACTTGTTTACTTTTGTTTTTATTTCCATTACCCTAGGAGGTGGGTCATAGAGGATCTTGCTTTGATTTATGTCATTGAGTGTTCTGCCTATGTTTTCCTCTAAGAGTTTTATAGTTTCTGGTCTTACATTTAGGTCTTTAATCCATTTTGAGTTTGTTTATCTTTGTGTATGGTGTTAGGAAGTGTTCTAATTTCATTCTTTTACATGCAGCTGTCCAGTTTTCCAAGCACCATTTATTGAAGAGGCTGTCTTTGCCCCAATGTATATTCTTGCCTCCTTTATGAAAATAAGTTACCCACAGGTGCATGGGTTTTTTCCTGGGCTTTCTATCTTGTTCCATTGGTCTACATTTCTGTTTTTGTGACTGTGCCATACTCTTTTGTTGACTGTAGCTTTGTCGTATAATCTGAAGTCAGGAAGATTGAGTCCTCCAGCTCCGTTCTTCTTTCTCAAGACTACTTTGGCTACTCGGGGTCTTTTCTGTTTCCATATGAATTGTGAAAGTTTTTGTTCTAGTTCTGTGAAAAGTATCATTGGTAATTTGATAGAGATTGCTTTGAATCTGTACATTGTGTTTGGGAGTATAGTCATTTTCACAATATTGATTCTTCCTACCCAGGAACATAGAATATCTCTCCATCTGTTTATGTTGTTTTTGATTTCTTTCATTAGTGTCTTATAATTTTCTGTGTATAGTTCTTTTGTCTCCTTAGGTAAGTTTATTCCTAGATATTTAATTCTTTTTGTTTCTCTTTTAATTAATTCTTAATTTCTCTTTCTGATTTTTCATTGTTAGTATACAGAAATGCAGGTGATTCCTGTGTATTGATTTTGTATCCTGCTGCTACTGCTGCTAAGTCACTTCAGTCGTGTCCAACTCTGTGCGACCCCATAGACGGCAGCCCATCAGGCTCCCCCGTCCCTGGGATTCTCCAGGCAAGAACACTGGAGTGGGTTGCCATTTCCTTCATCAATGCATTAAAGTGAAAAGTGAAAGTGAAGTCGCTCAGTCGTGTCCGACTCTTTTTGACCCCATGGACTGCAGTCTACCAGGCTCCTCCATCCATGGGATTTTCCAGGCAAGAGTACTGGAGTGGGGTGCCATCGCCTTCTCCGTTGTATCCTGCAACTTTGCTAAATTCATTGATTAGCTCTAGTAAGTTTCTGATACTTTCTTTAGGGTTTTCTATGTACAGTATCTGGAGAAGGCAATGGCAATCCACTCCAGTACTCTTGCCTGGAAAATCCCATGGATGGAGGAGCCTGGGAGACTACAGTCCATGGGGTCACGAAGAGTCGGACATGACTGAGCAACTTCACTTTCACTTTTCACTTTCATGCATTGGTGAAGGAAATGGCAACCCACTCCAGTGTTCTTGCCTGGAGAACCCCAGGGACAGGGGAGCCTGGTGGGCTGCCGTCTATGGGGTTACACAGAGTTGGACACGACTGAAGCGACTTAGCAGCAGCAGCAGTAGCATGTACAGTATCATGTCATCTGCAAACAGTGAGAGCTTTATTTCTTTTCCTATCTGGATTCCTTTTTTTCCTTTTTCTTCTCTGATTGCTGCTAGGATTCTGAACTATATTGAATAATAGTGGTGAAAGTGGACACCCTTGTCTTGTTCCTGACCTTAGGGGGAATGCTTTAAGTTTTTCACCATTGAGAATTATGTTTGCTGTAGGCTTATCATATATGGCCTTTACTATATTGAGGTTGGTTCCTTCTATGCTCATATTTTGAAGAGTTTTCATCATAAATGAGTGCTGAATGTTGTCAAAGGCTTTTTCTGCATCTATTGAGATTATCATATGGTTTTTACCTTTCAATTTGTTAATATGGTGTATCACATTGATTGATTTGTGTATATTGAAGAATCCTTGCATCCCTGGAATAAACCCTACTTGATCATGGTGTATGAGCTTTTTGATGTGTTGCTGAATTCTGTTTGCTAAAATTTTGTTGAGGGTTTTTGCATCTATGTTCATCTGTGATATTGGCCTGTAGTTTTCTTTTTTCATGTCTTTGTCTGATTTTGGTATCAGGGTGATTGTGACCTTGTAGAATGAGTTTGGAAGTGTTCCTTCCTCTGCAATTTTTTGAAAGAATTTTAGAAGGATAGGCATTAGCTCTTCTCTAAATGTTTTATAGAATTCTCCTGTGAAGCCATCTGGTCCTTTGTTTTTCAGGAGATTTTTGATCACAGCTTCAATTTCAGTGCTTGTAATGGTTGTTCATAATTTTTGTTTCTTCCTGGTTCAGTCTTGAAAGATTGAACTTTTCTAAGAATCTGTCCATTTCTTCCAGGTTATCAATTTTATTGTCATAGAGTTCATAATATTCTCTTTTAAGCCTTTGTATTTCTTCACTGTCTATTGTTACCTCTCCTTTTTTATTTCTAATTTGGTGATTTGATTCTTCTCTCTTTTTTTCTTGATGAGTCTGGCTAAAGATTTGTCAATTTTGTTTATCTTCTCAAAGAGCCAGCTTTTAGTTTTATTAATCTTTACTATTGTTTCTTTCATTTCTTTTTTCATTTATTTCTGCTCAGATCTTTATGATTTCTTTCCTTCTACTAATTTTACTTTTTTTTTTTTCCTTCTTTTTCCATTTGTTTTAGGTGTAAAGTTTGGTTGTCTATTCAGTGTTTTTCTTGTTTCTTCAGGTAGAATTGTATTGCTATAAACTTTGCTCTTAGAACTGCTTTTGCTGCATCCCATAGGTTTTGAGTTGTCATGTTTTCATTGTTATTTGTTTCTAGAAATTTTTTGATTTCCCTTTTGATTTCTTCAGTAACCTGTTGGTTATTTAGAAACAAATCGTTTAATTTCCATGTGTTTATAGTTTTTACAGTTTTTTTCTTGTAATTGATATCTAGTCTCATAGCATTGTGGTTGGAGAACATGCTTGATATGATTTCAGTTTTCTTAGATTTACTGAGGTTTGATTTGTGACCCATGATGTGATCTATCCTGGAGAATGTTCCATGTGCACTTGAGAAGAAAGTGTATTCTTCTGCATTTGGATGGAATGTCCTGAAGATATCAATGAGATCCATCTCATCTGATGTATTACTTAAGACTTGTGTTTCCTTATTAATTTTCTATTTTGATGATCTGTCCATTGGTGTGAGTGGGGTGTTAAAGTCTCCTACTATTATTGTGTTACTGTCAGTTTCTCCTTTTATGTATGTTAGTGTTTGTCTTATGTATTGAGGTGCTCCTATGTTGGGTGCATAGATATTTACACTTGTTATGTCAGCCCTGGGATTTCTTTGGAGGGAATGATGCTGAAGCTGAAACTCCAGTACTTTGGCCACCTTATGCGAAGAGTTGACTCATTGGAAAAGACTCTGATGCTGGGAGGGATTGGGGGCAAGAGGAGAAGGGGATGACAGAGGATGAGATGGCTGGATGGCATCACTGACTCGATGGACATGAGTCTGAGTGAACTCTGGGAGTTGGTGATGGACAGGGAGGCCTGGCGTGCTGCAATTCATGGGGTCGCAAAGAGTCGGACACGACTGAGCGACTGATCTGATCTAATCTGATCTTATGTCTTCCTCTTGGATTGATCCCTTGATCATTATGTTGTGCCCTTCCTTATCTCTTGTAATCTTCTTTATTTTAAGGTCTATTTTGTCTGTTATGAGGATTGCTATTCCAGCTTTTTTTTGCTTCCCATTTGCATGGAGTATATTTTTCCATTCTCTCAGTTTTAGTCTATATGTGTCTTTAGGTCTGAAGTGGGTTCCTTGTAGACAACCTATACATGGGTCTTATTTTTGTGTCCATTCAGCCAGTCTATGTCTTTTGGTTGGATCATTTAGTCCTTTTACATTTAAAGTAATTATTGATATATATGTTCGTATTGCCATTTTCTTAATTGTTTGGGGTTGATTTTGTAGATCTTTTTCTTCTGCTGTATTTCTTGACTATATAAGTCCCTTTAACATTTGTTGTAAAGCTGGTTTGGTGATACTGAATTCTCTTAACTTTTGTTTGTCTGAAAAGCTTTTTATTTCTCCATTAATTTTGAATGAGATCCTTGCTGGGTAATCTTGGTTGTAGATTTTTCCCTTTCAGTACTTTAAATATATCCTGCCATTCCCTTGTGGCCTGCAGAGTTTCTGCTGAAAGATCAGCTGTTAAACGTATGGGGTTGCCCTTGTATATTACTTGTTGCTTCTCCCTTGCTGCTTTTAATATTCTTTCTTTGGTTTAGTCTTTGTTAGTTTCATTAGTATGTGTCTTGGCATGTTTCTCCTTGGGTTTATCCTGTATGGGATTCTTTGCATCTCTTGGTCTTGATTGACTATTTCCTTTTCCATGTTGGGGAAATTTTCAACTATAATCTCTTCAAAAATTTTCTCATACCCTTTCTTTTTCTCTTATTCTTCTGGGACCCCTTTGAATGTTGGTGCATTTGATATTGTCCCAGAGGTGTCTGAGACTGTCCTCAGTTCTTTTCATTCTTTTTACTTTATTCTGCTCTTCAAAAGTCATTTCCACCATTTTATCTTCCTTCTCACTGATTCATTCTTCTGTTTCAAATATTCTGCTATTGATTCCTTCTAGAGTATTTTTAATTTCAGTAATTGTATTGTTTGTCTCTGTATGTTTATTCTTTAATTCTTCTAGGTCTTTGTTAATTGATTCTTGCATTTTCTCCATTTTGTTTTCAAGGTTTTTGATCATCTTTACTATCATTATTCTGAATTCTTTTTCAGGTAGTTTGCCTATTTCCTCTTCACGTATTTGGACTTCTGTTTTTCTAGTTTGTCCCTTCATTTATGTAGTATTTCTCTGCCTTTTCATTTTTTTTTAAACTTATTATGTTTGAAGTCTCCTTTCCCCAGGCTTCAAGGTTGAATTCTTTCTTCTTCTTGTTTCTTCCCCCCTAAGGTTGGTCCAGTGGTTTGTGTAAGCTTTGTATAGGGTGAGATTTGTGCTGTGTTTTTTTTTTTTCTTTCTGATGGGCAAGGCTGAGTGAGGTGGTAATCCTGTCTACTAATGATTGGATTTGTATTTTTGTTTTGTTTGTTGTTTAGATGAGGCATCTTTTACAGGGTGCTACTGGTGGTTGGGTGATGCCAGGTCTTGTATTCAGGTGGTTTCCTTTGTGTGAGTTCTCACTATTTGATACTCCCTGGGGTTAGTTCTCTGGTACTCTAGGGTCTTGGAGTCTGTACTCCCACCCCAAAGGCTCAGGGCTTGATTTCTTCATTTAGGACTGATGAGATGAAAATGACCTCTTTGTTTTTCAGACCTCTTTTATAGTTATTTCCCATATCTGGTCAACTACATCTTCAGTTTCTCTGCATCCAGCATGCCTCAGGAGCCACAGTTCCTCTCACATAATTTTTTAAAGAAATATTTTACTGCAGTGTAGTATATATGCAGAAGCAACACAGATTATAAGTGTAGAAACTGATGAATATTCACAAAGAAGCACAGTAGTGTAGCCATAACCTAATCAAGAAATTGACCATCATCAGCAAGTCAGAAATCCCACACTAGCCTTCTAGTCACTATTCCGCTATATGTAGCACTAGTATATGGTCTGTCTTCTTCATTTAGTTTCTCTAAGTTGCTTTTTTTTTTTTTTAATTTATTTTTTTAATTTTATTTTATTTTTAAACTTTACATAACTGTATTAGTTTTGCCAAATATCAAAATGAATCCGCCACAGGTATACATGTGTTCCCCATCCCGAACCCCCCTCCCTCCTCCCTCCCCATTCCATCCCTCTGGGTCGTCCCAGTGCACCAGCCCATTTTAAATGTTTCAATGCCGTTCTCCCAAATCTTCCCACCCTCTCCCTCTCTCACAGAGTCCATAAGACTGTTCTATACATCAGTGTCTCTTTTGCTGTCTCGTACACATGGTTATTGTTACCATCTTTCTAAATTCCATATATATGCGTTAGTATACTGTATTGGTGTTTTTCTTTCTGGCTTACTTCACTCTGTATAATAGGTTCCAGTTTCATCCACCTCATTAGAAGTGATTCAAATGTATTCTTTTTAATGGCTGAGTAATACTCCATTGTGTATATGTACCACAGCTTTCTTATCCATTCATCTGCTGATGGACATCTAGGTTGCTTCCATGTCCTGGCTATTATAAACAGTGCTGCGATGAACATTGGGGTACACATGTCTCTTTCCCTTCTGGTTTCCTCAGTGTATATGCCCAGCAGTGGGATTGCTGGATCATAAGGCAGGTCTATTTCCAGTTTTTTAAGGAATCTCCACACTGTTCTCCATAGTGGCTGTACTAGTTTGCATTCCCACCAACAGTGTAAGAGGGTTCCCTTTTCTCCACACCCTCTCCAACATTTATAACTTGTAGACTTTTGGATCGCAGCCATTCTGACTGGTGTGAAATGGTACCTCATAGTGGTTTTGATTTGCATTTCTCTGATAATGAGTGATGTTGAGCATCTTTTCATGTGTTTGTGAGCCATCTGTATGTCTTCTTTGGAGAAATGTCTATTTAGTTCTTTGGCCCATTTTTTGATTGGGTCATTTATTTTTCTGGAGTAAGTTGCTTTTTTAATAGAAATATGTCCTTTTAGTTATATTTTCAAGTGTATTGGCATAACGCCATAATATCATCTTATTTTTTAAATGTATAGGCTAATATTATTCCTTTTTAAAGTCCTGATATTAGAATTCCTATTTTCCCTCTTTGCCTTTTGATCAACATTACTAGGAATTCTATTAGACCTTTCAGAAAAACAAAGTTGTTGATTTCTCCTTTTATATGTTTATCTTTTATTTCATTCATCCATTTTCTCTGCTTTCATTTTCATGATCTTTTTCCTTTTCCCTAAAAAGGGAAAAGGATGCATAGTTTATTGATTCTTTTAGCCTTTTCAGCAACATATCAATATATCTGTAAGACTGTATCCCCAGTAAGCATGATCTTTTTTTATATACTACATGTTTTGATATGTCCTATTTTTATTTTTAAGTTTACCAATTTTTAAATTTCCATTGTGATTTCTCTTTTGTTTGGAGGATTTTATGCTTTTTGTATGTTTTATTTTCACTTACTATATTATTTTGCAAAATTGAGTGGATTCAGCAGAAGTCCATTGTTAGCAGTTGTCTATCTTGCTTGTTTTAGTGTTTACCTAGTTGTGGATAATATAGAAAATATTTAATTCTTTTCTTGAACCAGAGTCAAAGTATTTTGTTTATTGCCTAAACTTAGGTGCAAAAAAAGAGAACATTTCAGAACAGTAAATCACTAAAATCATCACATACAATTATATTAGAGCTAGAGATGATTGTATAACAAATGTATTACAAATATTACCACATATTAAGCATTACCTATTTTGATTTGTTGTTTTAAAGCCTTAATACTTATACACATCCAATAATGGAAGATTAAGTTCATTTTACTCTGATATTGAAATTGGTGAATATTTGGGGGCTCTGCTCAGGGTACTTATCAAATTTAATTTATAAGAAACTAGAAAGAAACTCTATTTCAATGCTATGACATTTAGAGAAACATAGACTGAAGTTAATTTGTAGTCTTAAAAGTGCTATTTAAATTTTACTAATTAAGTGAAACTTTTGGCCCCAAAAGACAGAGTGTTGAATATTAACATTAAATGCTTTAGGAACAATTGGTACCAATTACCAGTAGTAATTGGTGAGTCATGATCTTATATTTCTACATATCTAAGGATGATTTAAGAAGTTTTAAGAGACATAGAGTAATCTTCAAATTTTGACTCAATTCTAGTATCATATATTTTGACATAAAGAACACATGACAATGAAGAGGTAACATCATTTTTAGGAAGAAAAATCAGAGTATCCCTACAACAGGCTAAAGTGATAAGACTTTAAAGACATGCATCTGGGTATTCATATAACGACTGCATTTTCCAATTACTAGTAAGGAATTTGTGAGTGTTCCCAAGCAATACTTTAGGTATGTGCTTGCGTGCTCAGTTGCTTTAGTCACGTCTGACTCTTTGTGATCCTGTAGACTGTAGCATGCCAGGCTCCTCTGTCCATGGGATTCTCCAGGCAAGAATACTTGAGTGGGTTGCCAAGCCATCCTCCAGGGGATTTTCCCAAGCCAGGAATGGAACCCATGTCTCCTGCATTTCCTGCACTGCAGGTGGATTGTTTACCCACTGAGCCACCTGGGAAACCCTACTGTAGGAATATGAGATAATAAAGTATATAGGATTTTTAAAAGTTTCTGTTTGAGTAAATAAAAATCCTTTTTATTTTAAAAAAAATGTGTTTATTTTTTATTATACTGCCAGGCTGAATCTGTCTTTAAAATTTGAAAATAATGCCTTTTTTTCTTTTTCTCAGCTTGAAATTACTGCACCTTTTTGTTATAAATTGTTAAAGGGACTTACTGATGTGTCTATGCAGGTTGTGCTGTAGGCTCAGTGTGTTTTTCTTGGAGTGGGGAAAGGAGGAAATTTTTGGAAAAAAAATAGAGTCCATTACAATAACAAGCCTTTAGTGAAATAAAACACTTAAGCTTATAAATACTTAGCATGTATGAAAGTGAGAGGTGACATTATAACCCTCATATTGTATTGCTTTTTCCAAAGCGCTTCTTGAATGTGACCAACTATGATTTTACTTTGTGTTTTAATGAGTTGGTTTATTAATGATGAAATGGTTTCAGTTAGTTGTGTTTCAGATACTTTTGATTCTTAAGCCTCTTTTAACTTTATATTTTCTTCTAGCTTTAGGATCCTAGGAATTAATGGGTAAAAAAAGAAATTGACTACCTTATTTCCCTTTTTTAAAGGACAGTGGATTACTCATTACTACCTGAAGTCTCCAAATGTGAAAAAAATATTAAAATTGTTTATTTACATGAGAATATGGTTATAAATATGGTTATATAGGTTATTATACTCTGGTTCCCATTAGGTCATATTCCAGTGACTACTCTAAGCAGGCATTATACAGGTAGCCAGTTACCTAGCAAGGTAACAAATTCACCAGTAAGTTTAGCTACTGAAATTCCTTTCACAAAGAAAATGAAAATAAGAAGAAAAAATAGAAAGTGAGACAGTTAAACCAACAGTATGGTTTAAAGGACACAGGGCCGCATGTGTGTAGTTTGTGGCACCTCTTGCTGAAGATGCACATCATGTCTGCAATATGCAATGTAAATACTCTTGCTTCCCATTGTAGTAGGTTATGACAACATGTGATTTGATTAACACCATTAAGCAGGGGACTGTAGGACACACAGAAGGGTTTAAGACAGTTGAGAGTTGTCGGAATTCCTATGATTTGTGTCTCTAAATTTTATTGGAAAAAAATCACGGTATAGATGATAAAAAATTCATGTATGACTTCTGAATTACCCTAGAGTAGATATGGAACTCTAGCTATAATATTTCTTTGTCTTCTTTCCTCTTTTTTTTTTTTTCCAGACTCAACTTATGTACTTTCTTTATAGAGTAGAGGCAAAGGACCACCCCAGACATACACATACACATTTTATTGCAGGTCTTTTCACTTATTAATTCAATAAACATTTCCCAGGCCACCATCACTATATGCTGGCCCTTCTGCTCCCTGCTGGGCAAACACTGTTGAACAAGGTAGACAGGGTCCTTTCCACCTACTGGTTAGGACACTGCTTTACTCCTTTGATCCAGTGATCCAATGGTGGAACTTTTTTCCCTATAGGCCTTATAAGATTTTGAGATAAAAATTTCTCTGCTGTCACTTGTATTCACATGGGAGTCAGGCCTGTAGTTTGGCCAGCTGACTGAGGATTATACTAATTCTAAAGTTTAAGTTTAAAAATAAAATTAAATAAAAAAAAAAGTTTATCAGCAAAAGTTTCAGGGTAGCAATAGCTCCCCTGATCTAAGGCATAAACTCTGTAGCTGTCAAACAATTAATCAGAAGGTTGAATCAGCTTCTACAATTGTACTCACAATCAGAGGAAATAGTGCTGTTGGGAGTCTTCATCACAATTTATTAATACCAAAGAAAATCATTTTAAGTTCACTGTGGCAAATCCAAAATCTTGGTCCTCTTTAATGGTTGCAGATTCACCCTTGGTTACTGATACTTCTTTAGTCAGTTAGCCTAAGACACACACACACACACACACACACACACACTCACTCAGAGGAAGATATTGTGACAGTAAGTTGAGACACCAGCTGTTTAATACATCTAAAGTAGGAGAAACACATCTACTAGGATCCCCAAAAAAGCAACCTTAAACCATCCTAAGAGTAACTGAATATTTGCCCAGGACCCAGGCGGACACTAACTGCACATATTCCTCAAGAGAGGTGACAAATTCCCCATGGGTATTTTGCAAATAAATTAGCAACACAGAGAAATTGCTAATTCCTCATGCCTATTCTCTGTTTACAACACATTTGCCTTTATCCTTTTACTTAATTGTTTTGGTGAGTTTGTACCTAAACTAGATCTTTTTGGATGAGAAAACAGGCTGAAGGAGAATAGTGAAACTGTATCTAGAGCTCAGGTCTTCTTTCTCTTCCTGTTACTATTTCATGCTGCGTAACTTTATCTCTGTTCAAAACTTCACAAAATGTTATATTTATAAACTTTTATTGTATAAACTGTAGACAACTCATTGAACTTCAGAAAATCTCCATTTTCTCTGTCTACAAAATGGATATGATAAAATCTTCCTCCCTGAGTTCTCCTGAGGATTAGTGGCCTTCTCCCCATCATATAGAACAGAGGAAGACACTCCAGGAGGCTCATCTGTTACTATACAACACTTTCCAAAATGCTTTACTATGCATGTTCTCTTTTGATTGTTTGTATACATTCTTTTTGAATTGCGCTCTTAGCCTAGGGTAAAGCATTGCTAATATCTCCAGATTTTTCAAACTATTGTTTTAAGAAAGGAAATTTGATTCTGAAATTACATTGAATGTTTTTCTAATGATCACTTTGCTTTGTTTATCGTCTTGTTAGAACAAGACAGTTCAAAAAAAAAAAAATCCGTAGGAAATTCCTTATTAATTCTATTCATCATATACAAGTTAATGCCCTCTGTCTACCTGGCACTTTGAAACAGTCAATTAAATGGATTCATTTGCTTTATGAACGTTTTCAGCTTCTTTCAATTGGTGGAATCTCAGCTATAAGAAGTCTATTTGAATTTGTAATGACAGTTTAAATTTCTGAATGTGCAGATTCACCACTGACAAATTATTTTCACTAGAGAGTAATCTACATTGAAATTACTGACTTCACTTTTCATAGACCTTTCATGTAGTAAAAAAAAAAAAAATGCAAGTTTTAAAGACACAAATAGAAAGCAATTATTTTCGTGACCAACTGCTGTGTGGGATAAATTATTAGTAGGAAAATGATCTCTTGGGGAGATAAAATTTTAGACAGCACCTGACCATATGCCCTTAAAAATACAAAGAATCACAGTGGCTCCTCAGGGTCAAGCCCTAAGCAAGTTGA
This sequence comes from Bubalus bubalis, assembly GCF_019923935.1. NCBI lineage: Eukaryota > Metazoa > Chordata > Mammalia > Artiodactyla > Bovidae > Bubalus > Bubalus bubalis. Next base: position 109,886,527 of record NC_059159.1, on the reverse strand, counting down.
TCACATAGGTAGGCTTGGGTGTGGACCCCATATATCCTTCTTTCCTCCCCCACACCACCTCAGGCTCTCTTCCTGCCTGTTCCATGAGACTTCAGGCTGTCTGCTCAGCTGCTGAGCTTAATGTGGCCCTGCCCTCCCTCAGTTAGTGTGTGTCTCAAGCCCCATCCACCTGCCTGCTCTTCTCCCTGATGCCAACACAAAATGTCATTCCTTTAGGTTCTCTAACTCCGTTTCTCATGTTTTCTAAGGGAACAATAAGAGACTGTCCATGGTAAGGTCCTTGTGGGTGCTTTTGTATAGATTTCCAGTAACACTTGTGTATAAGAAAAAAAATTAACTTACATTTTTGTTACAACACTTACATTTGAGTGGTTACTAGGTACTAAGCATTTACTGTACTAATTTCTTTATTTGTAAGATTTTTATAATGGTCAATCTTTGGAAAACTCTTTTAACAGCCCTCACTTCATTTTATTCATGTTTGAGCTCAAGTGTAACCTCCAAAAGATCTTTGATAATCACCATTTATCTCCCTTTTCTATTTCATTTTGTTTTGTAACATTTATTGCATTGACATATTTAATATTGATCATGTGTTTGTTTATATTTTCATATCAAGCAAAATGGTAGTCCTGTGAGGACATGAACTTTGTTTTGTTTGCCTCAGTTTCCTCCATATTTAGAACAATAGGTGCTACATGTATATTTGTTGAATGAAGTTGGATTTATCTCCATTTCCACAGCTGAAAAAACAAGACTTAGAAAATTGAGCTCAAAGTCACACTCTAAGAAAGTGCATGGAAATGGGTCAGAACCTAGGCTTGTTTGGCCCCAAATCCTTCATCTCTCATTACATCATGGTGCAACTTTTCCCACCACTGCCATATAGCAAGGAGGGATCCTAATTAAATAAATGGCAGATGCCACAATCTCTTCAGGAGACAGTTCTTAAAGTCACACCCTTCAGAATCCCTAAAATCATAATGCTTAGGTTGCTATCAGTTTTACCTATAACCCAGCCCAGTTCATGTTTCTATCAGGGGAATTTTTAGAATCGAAAGTGATGTCTTGAGTGAAATGAAGTGAAAAATATCATTATAGGATGAGACAAATAATATGAAGATCAGTCCAATATGTTACCTGGACACTGAAAACAGTAAAAAAAAAAAAAAAAAAAAAAAAAAAGAACGAAAAAAAATTTTATGCCTCTACATGGGGTAGAGCTTAGTAGGAAAACAGAACTTAACAAAACCATGCAATTGTATGACTTAATATAAAAAAGCAGTTCACTGTGAATCAGTGGTGGGAATTCTGTTAGATTTGCTCCTTCATTCCGGGGACCCAGGGTCATGGAGCAGAGCCAGAAGTGGGGTCTTGGCCTGTTGTTTACAGTGACCTCGAGGAGGAATCAGCTCTTGTGCTCTCAAGTCCCCTGTCAGCTTATTTCCTCCTGTACCTTTTCTTTCTGTTTTACTTTCCTTTCTGACCTACTGTCACTAATACCAGGTTTTTTTTTTTTGTTTTTTTTTTTTGTCTGTAGGTCTACATTGTTAAAATGTGCAGATTCTAGTGAGAAATAAGATTGTATCTTATTATTCTACTTCCTTTATGAAAAACAAATTCCTTTCCCCCAGGCGAATGCTTATGAACATTCATGTGATTATTCAGTTAAAAAGAAGAGGGATGTAGTCCTGTGTCTGAGTAAATCTTTAGTGATTCACAGTTCATGGTTTTCTTAATTGCAGACTTCTCTGTTGTCACTTTTAGTGTCCTGGGTCAGTAACCGGACATTCAGGATGATAAAAGACATTTTATTTAATGAGACACAAGCTGTAGGTATAAATATTCTTTTATTGTGTCATCCATGGAATCCTTACTACCTCCTCTCTCCTAGGATTTGTGAAAATTTTAAAATCACTTCCTTGTCCCAGTTTAGCTCTGAACCTCATGTTAAACTCTTAAGAGGATTTATAATTTTTTATAGTCATTTGGAATAACCAGTTGGGTTTTGTGATAAGCAAACAAATTAGCCGAGCTTCTTCTAATGACTCTTCCTGACACTGCTGAAGGCAGATGTGTTAAGGTAATCTGCCTACCACACACGTTTTATCCTGACCAATTAGTGGCTAAAAATGTTAAGAAAATTATCCCATTTAATTCAGCAAAGATAAATGATGACTCCATGTGTCTCATTATCTTTGAGTGCTTAACTTTCTGTAAGTGATTTGAGAGTTAGTTTTCAAAATTGTTTTTGAAATTGATATATTCTAATCATGGTTAACAAATAAGGCTGCCCCAGGAATGGACGATGTTTTCTTTATATGTGGGGACCCAATACTTTATTTTAGGCCATATTCTGTGTTCTCTGCTTCTTCTCTTTTTCTCCTTCTTTTGTTTGCATAAAGATGTCTTATCATCATACCATGAGATAGTACTAAATATTTTTCCAGTCCTATTATTCTTCCTTGTTGACACTAACAAAGTTTTCAAAATTCAAATGAACTTCAGTACCACAAATTTAGCATATTATTTCATCCATTTATTTCATAAATGTTTTGTAAAAATGCTAGGCTTGGGCATACAGTGGGCTCTAAGCCAGGTTCAGGGTCTATTTCTCACAGAACTTATAGACTAGTGGGATGTCAGCCTTCAACAAGCACTTGATTCTAGTGTGATGTGTTCTGGTAGTGAGTAGAAGCTATGGGAACATGTGTCAGGGTCCTCCTGTTCAGGGATCAGGAGAGAATTCCCAGAGTAAGTGCGATATAAGCTGGGGTGCAATGGATGAGAATGAGTTAGCTTAGAAAAAGAGATTTTTACAAAGAATACAGTTTTACCTTTTATGCTTTGAGCTTCTAGCTCTGACAAGTGTATTTTATGGAGATGGCTAGGACCAGAAGGGGTGTTTTGTTTTGTTTTTCTTTTTAAGGAAAAACAACTCATTGAATTAAAAAAAAACAAAACAAAACAACAAAGCATAGTTAGACCATGTGAGGCAAGTTAGTGACATGAAAATGAAAGGACCTTAGAATGATGGGGGCTTGAGTTCAAATCACACCTCTGCTGTTTATTACTATGAGTCCCTGGACACATGACTATGCCAATCTTCATTTCTTTCTTCTCTACCTAGGGTTTGTTTGGCTGAAATAATGAGGTATAAAGTAGCAGCATGCAGTAGCTTCTATCTAAATGGTATCATTTTTGTTACTAACTCACTGGCACCCCACTCCAATACTCTTGCCTGGAAAATCCCATGGACAGAGGAGCCTGGTCAGCTGCAGTCCATGGGGTTGCTAACAGTCAGATATGACTGAGCGACTTCACTTTCACTTTTCACTTTCATGCATTGGAGAAGGAAATGGCAACCCACTCCAGTGTTCTTGCCTGGAGAATCCCAGGGACGGGGCATCCTAGTGGGCTGCCATCTATGGGGTCGCACAGAGTCGGACATGACTGAAGTGATTCAGCAGCAGCAGCAGGACTGAAAACAAGCTATCACATTACACTTTTGCAAATAGGATGAGCAAATTAGACAACTGAAAGGCATTTGATTTGGCCATTTTTGCTCTCTTATTCATGACATGGCATGGGTGGCACCTTTTTTTCAGAATCAAATTACTCCATGCCAGGAAAGATGGTGACGATCATTGAGATTTTCTTGTAGTTAGTAGTGAATCCAAATGAAGTGAGCTGTACAAGCGCAGTGAATTTTATATGTTCTTTATGGGACTAAGAACCTATGCCAGCATTTTGGAGTCTCCACTATTATGTGGTTTCCTGGAGCACAACTTTGGATTTCTGTTTTATTCCTTTAGTTTAAAAAAGATGAACTTGATGGAATTAAGAGTATTTATTTAGCAAGCTCTTAATCCAGATTCTGTGGAGAGCATTTTCATGGCATATCACATTTAACCAGCATTTATGATCATATACATGAGAAGCAGTCACTGTAGTGACGGGGAACCTAGATTGCTGTTACCCTGACTGTGTTCTAGTTCTGGCCTTGCTGTGTCTTAGCTTGGATAAGTTAATGTCACCAACCCTGTCTTTCCCATTTCTACAGTAATCATTATTACAGTAATAATAGCCATCTGATAGTGATTTCATGGTCAGTTAAGATAATGAATGTAAAGTACATACCACATGCTTAGCATAGAGCAAGGGATCAATTAATGGTAACTAATCTCTCAATTTGGTTTGTAACATAAAAATAAAAAGTGAAACTCCAGGTCTGTTGGCAGGTAGGCTACTTACAGATCTATTACAGACAGAACAAAACTAGTTCCATGACCCTTCCAGGAAAAGATGGTAGCATGGTGTTATTCACCTGGGAATGATGGCAGATATCTTCTTATTAGCTGGGTGTTCCCTTAATACACTGTTAACTTTCCAATAGTAATTTAAGTTCTAGCTGAGCCCATATACAGAAATTTGCCATATGAAAATGTTATCGGAATGATCACTCAGGAGTAAGTTGTACAGGTAGTAAAATGAATAAAGTTAACATTTCTGGTTTTTCAACTGTAATATTAGCAAGACTTCTTGTTTTCAAAATATTGCTCTGAAGATGATTTTGCTTTTTTAGTTTGCTTGTTTCATATGAAAGAATTGCTTTTAATGATCTTAAGCAATTCCAAAGAAATGCTAGTCTGTTTTCACAAACCCATGCCTACTAAGTTTAATTCCTAAAGTGGTTATTATTATTATTTTATCTTTATAAGTTCTGGCCTAAATTTTGTACAGTTATTAACTAGAGCCATAATCTGTGTTCCCAAGGCACTCAGCTTTAGTAGATATGCTACTGCTAAGTCACTTCAGTCGTGTCCAACTCTGTGTGACCCCATAGACGACAGCCCACCAGACTCCCCCGTCCCTGGGATTCTCCAGGCAAGAACACAAGTGGGTTGCCGTTTCCTTCTCCAATGCATGAAAGTGAAAAGTGAAAGTGAAGTCGCTCAGTCATGTCTGACTCTTAGAGACCCCATGGACTGCAGCCTACCAGGCTCCTTCATCCATGGGATTTTCCAGGCAAGAGTACTGGAGTGGGTTGCCAATAGGTGATGTTTAATTTGAAACTTTAGAACTAATTCATTATGTTAGAAGAAAATGTATTTAATTAAGTTATAAAGAATTGTCATCCATTATGTTCAGGAGGTTTATCTGTAGTCATAGAGACAGGCAGTAATATTAAATAGAGGATCATTATGGATGTTGGTAGTTTGAAACTTTCATTTTAACTAATTTTTAGAACGTGTGAGTACAAGGGCTACCCTAATTGAAATTTGCTTTAAATAGATAAAAGTAATAGTTCTTCATGGCCAGCCACAGGGGAAATAGTCAAGTAGACAGTTTTTCTTGGATCCAGTCACAGCTTCCTGTACCACAGCTCTCCTTACTGTTCTGAAGAAAGCCCCCCGAGGTGAGCACTATTAACTTCCTATTCACTGGACCCTGCCCTTCACAAGGTTAGTATCCTTTGTTCTGGGCTGATTGTTTTTAATGGCTTCGGGCACATCTCCTCCTAGGGGATCCAGGTTTGTAATTTCTTATCCCTGAACAAGAAAACCTTAAAAATCCCTATGTGCAATGAAAGATATTCTAGTTGTGAACAGACCTAGCAGGGGATAGAGAAAACCCTGCCTGAAGTTCTTTCAGTTGCCCATATGTGAGATAAGGCCTGTATATGGCCTTATCCATGGGTATCATTCACGCAGTGAGAAACACTAGGGGAGTTAGCCATTCAAGGCTCCATCCCAATGTGGCATTAAGTAAGATGTGATGATCATAACCAGTCCATTCTGAAGGAGATCAGCCCTGGGATTTCTTTGGAGGGAATGATGCTAAAGCTGAAACTCCAGTACTTTGGCCACCTCATGCGAAGAGTTGACTCATTGGAAAAGACTCTGATGCTGGGAGGGATTGGGGGCAGGAGGAGAAGGGGATGACAGAGGATGAGATGACTGGATGGCATCACTGACTCGATGGACATGAGTCTCAGTGAACTCCAGGAGTTGGTGATGGACAGGGAGGCCTGGCGTGCTGCGATTCATGGGGTTGCAAAGAGTCGGACACGACTGAGCGACTGATCTGATCTGACTGATCATCAGATCATAAAGCAAATCACCTCCTAGCTGAACCTTAAGTCTCTTGCCAATGAAATGAAGAAGCTTCAGCTTGAACATCCTGTGATTCTATAATCTCTTTTATCTCTTTTAGCACACTTGCTTCCATTGGACTGCAGGGGGGAAAAATGGAAAAATTTTTATTTTTCAAGTATATTTGAAACTGATCAGGGAAGAATGACTAGTCCTTCAACTCTGCAATAAATCCAGTTTAATTAGTGTCAACTTTTTGGTAGAAGTTGTAGTGTGATATAGACTTTGAAAAAAATTGGAGGAACTTCATATGGAATAATTCATTGGTGCTAGAAACAAAGAAAGCCATTTTTACCTACCAGAATTTCTCCATTTCTGTGGCAGTGCCATAGGAATACCACCAATAAAAATGCAATCTGGTCAAAAGAGTGAGCTTCGACGCAAACACATACACAAGAAAAAAACTTGCTCTCTTTTCCAGCCAGCTTGCTGTACCCGAGCCACTCATATGTAAAGCTTTGATAGCTACCACTGTTTAATCAACAATTTGGTATGGTCAGCCACAAGGACTGCACATGACCACTCCCTGCCATAAGTATTTCCACCTAAAGGAGGCAACATTTTTGGGTAAAATTTTCTTGTCCCTTTTGCTTCCTTTTATCTCTACCTTGTAACTTTCATTTTCCTAAAAATCTTTGAGAGTTAAACTTATTTTTCTATGATCTTTCAAAACATCATAGGGACATTTAATGTTCTCATATTTATTAGTTTTTGGAAATGCAAGGCTCATTTCAAGGTGACATGATAGTTAAGATTTTTCAAAGTCTAATTTTTAAAAATTATTATGAAAAAATTTTAATATACACGAAAGAGAATAGTATAATTACCCCCTACATATCTATCCTCTGGCTTCCACAATTTTAAACATGGTGGCAATTTGCTTTCTTCCTGACTATTTTTCTGAAGCCTTTTTCTACAAACTCCACTGTTACAGTTCAAAGTCCTATGATATAAAAGGATATACTGGGTTGAGAAGATCCGCTGGACGAGGGAATGGCAATCCACTCCAGTATTCTTGCCTGGAGAATCCCCATGGACAGAAGAGCTTGGCGAGCTACCGTCCATGGAGTTGCAAAGAGTCGGACATGACTGAGTGAGTAAGCACAGCACATGTGTACTTCATGGTTACACAGCTGGAAGGTAAAGACTAGGACAAATATGATAAGAATGATACTGATGAAAATAACAACCAACAATTATTTTAACTATATGCCAGCTACTTTCCCACCAACATTGTTCATTCTTTCTCCTTTATTTAATAATTTTTTTATTGAATTCCCACTAAGCGCCAGGTAGTGTTCTAGGTGCTAGAATATAGCAAGAAGTAGACCCCCAAATCCCTGCTCTCATGCATCTTGTAGTAGTATTCTGTATAGATCATTCTGTTTGAGTGTATACTGCAACTTTACTGATAGCTACTCCTCTTTTCCCCATTTTATTGTCGGGGAAATTGAGTCCCAGAGAGTTGAAGTATTTTAAATTCAAGGTCACACAGGTAGGATGTGACACCAAGAATTTGAATACAAATGGTTTGCTTCCAGGATCTGTTATAGTTCAGTTCAGTCACTCAGTCGTGTTGTCTCTTTGCAACCCCATGAATCACAGCATGCCAGGCCTCCCTGTCCATCACCAACTCCTGGAGTTTACCCAAACTCATGTCCATTGAGTCGGTGATGCCATCCAGCCATCTCATCCTCTGTCATCCCCTTCTCCTCCTGTCCCCAGTCCCTCCCAGCATCAGGGTTTTCTCCAGTGAGTCAACTCTTCACATGAGGTGGCCAAAGCATTGAGGTTTCAGCTTCAGCATCAGTCCTTCCAATGAACACCCAGGACTGATCTCCTTTAGGATAGACTGGTTGGATCTCCTTGCAGTCCAAGGGACTCTCAAGAGTCTTCTCCAATACCACAGTTCAAAAGCATCAATTCTTCGGCGCTCAGCTTTCTTCACAGTCCAACTCTCACATCCATACATGGCTACTGGAAAAACCATAGCCTTGACTAGACGAACCTTTGTTGGCAAAGTAATGTCTCTGCTTTTCAATATGCTCTCTAGGTTGGTCATAACTTTTCTTCCAAGGAGTAAGCGTCTTTTAATTTCATGGCTGCAATCACCATCTGCAGTGATTTTGGAGCCCCCAAAAATAAAGTCTAACACTGTTTCCACTGTTTCCCCATCTATTTGTCATGAAGGGATGGGACCAGATGCCATGATCTTCGTTTTCTGAATGTTGAGCTTTAAGCCAACTTTTTCACTCTCCTCTTTCACTTTTCATCAAGAGGCTTTTTTTAGTTCCTCTTCACTTTCTGCCATAAGGGTGGTGTCATCTGCATCTCTGAGGTTATTGATATTTCTCCCAGCAATCTTGATTCCAGCTTGTGCTTCTTCCAGCCCAGCGTTTCTCACGATGTACTCTGCATAGAAGTTAAATAAACAGGGTGACAATATACAGCCTTGACGTACTCCTTTTCCTATCTGGAACCAGTCTGTTGTTCCATGTCCAGTTCTAATTGGTGCTTCCTGACCTGCATATAGGTTTCTCAAGAGGCAGCTCAGGTGGTCTGGTATTCCCATCTCTTTCAGAATTTTCCACAGTTTATTGTGATCCACACAGTCAAAGGCTTTGGCATAGTCAATAAAGCAGAAATAGATGTTTTTCTGGAACTCTCTTGCTTTTTCCATGATCCAGCGGATGTTGGCAATTTGATTTCTGGTTCCTCTGCCTTTTCTAAAACCAGCCTGAACATCTGAAAGTTCACAGTTCACATATTGCTGAAGCCTGGCTTTGAGAATTTTGAGCATTACTTTACTAGCGTGTGAGATGAGTGCAGTTGTGTGATAGTTTAAGAATTCCTTGGCATTGCCTTACTTTGGGATTGGAATGAAAACTGACCTTTTCCAGTCCTGTGGCCACTGCTGAGTTTTCCAAATTTGCAGACATATTGAGTGCAGCAATTCCACAGCATCTTCTTTTAGGATTTGAAATAGCTCAACTGGAATTCCATCACCTCCACTAGCTTTGTTCACGAGAGGGCATCAGAAGGTAGACACACTGAAACCATAATTACAGAAAACTAGCCAATCTGTTCACACAGACCACAGCCTTGTCTAACTCAATGAAACTAAGCCATGCTGTGTGGGGCCACCCAAGATGGACGGGTCATGGTGGAGAGGTCTGACAGAATGTGGTCCATTGGAGAAGGGAATGGCAAACCACTTCAGTATTCTTGCCTTGAGAACCCCATGAACAGTATGAAAAGGCAAAATGATAGGATAATGAAAGAGTAACTCCCCAGGTCGGTAAGTGCCCAATATGCTACTGGAGATCAGTGGAGAAATAACTCCAGAAAGAATGAAGGGATGGAGCCAAAGCAAAAACAATACCCATTTGTGAATGTGACTGTTATCATAAACATCGTGCTATATTATCTCCATATCAAGCTCCAAAACCTTTATAGGTAACCACTCTGCTATGCCACACCTCTAATTCTGCATTTCTTACTGAAGTTCTTAGCTTTATCTTTAAAAGTGAAACATGGGTGGCAAATAGACTATGTATCCCTATGGTTCATTCAGCCTGTTTCCAGGGAACTTCTTTCAGAGGTAAGGGGGCAGTTGTATCTCCATACTTGTTCAGTCATTGGTATGTTAGGTAAGATCTTCAGTTGTGGTTGTGAATTTTCTGATGGTAACAGAGAGGGCTGGCTTGTTTCAAAATTTGAGCAGCTTTGTTTCTTGGGATCAATCTTTGAGCTGCCAGCTAAGATGCCCTAAGTCAGCCAATATAAAATTGAATTTAGAGGATAGGAAAATGGACTTCTAAAAATATCACTTAAAAAAATTTCTAAAAGATAGCTTTCCTGTTGGAGAAAAAAGTAGGAAATAGGAAAAAGATTTAGCATATTTCTAGTACTGACTCATCATGAATATGTCAGAATATGAGCGATATGGTAACCAGCCTCAGAAAATGAGTTAAAGCAGCCAGAAACTGACAACATGGAAGGTAAGAAATTGCTTTTAACAAAAGCATTCTCTTACTGTGTTTCATGGAAACATGCCAATTGATGAGATGTTTGAATTTAAAAGGTAAAACAGAGACATTCAGTATCTACAGTTATGCTTGCTTCCCTTTTAAAGGGTTCTTATAGAATAAGGGTATTTTCCCTCCTTAGTGTGAGCTGTTAAATATGAGTGTTAAGGATATTATTAAGTTGGGTCTCAAAGGCCCTAAATTGCAAAGGCTTCTCTGGAAGAGTCTATCTATAGAAATAGCCATGAAGCGTTCTGAAATGGATTGAAACCATAAGATATTGAAAGCATTTGTGTTGTGGCCAAAATTGAGGATAGTGCTTAATTAAAAATTTTAACATCTTTCATAAGATATCTTGACACTCTTGCTTAGGAACCAAGAAATATTCCCTGTGTGCTCCTTCTATTAGACTGAGTCTTGAAAATAATGAAATTTTCTTCTTAATGTGAAATTCCAGGAATATCTTAAAATTCTAGAAGGAAATATGTACCCAAAGAGAAAATTGTTAAGAATATAAAGATTAAAATTTTAAATATTGGCAAAATAGGAACTGTGGGAGGTTAACCATGTTTGTCTCTAGCAATTAAATTGACAAGTGAATGCAGAGGCTTTGAAAGTATTTGTATCTTAGAATAATAGCATTTACTTAGGCACAATCTAGAACTTTCTGTCAGTGTTTCAGTACTTCTCTTCAAGATTTCCTTTCTTCATGGATGCAGCTATATTTGATCATAGATACAACTCACAAAACAAGCATGTTTTTTCTTTTCCTTACTAACCATTTCTTGACTCTTCACCAAATGAATTATTTAAATTCTTACAGATTTATTGTCTCACATTCAAGTTCCAAGCCTCTTCTTTCTTCTACATATTGATTCAGATCAGATCAGATCAGTCGCTCAGTCGTGTCCGACTCTGTGCGACCCCATGAATCACAGCACGCCAGGCCTCCCTGTCCATCACCAACTCCCAGAGTTCACTGAGACTCACATCCATCGAGTCAGTGATGCCATCCAGCCATCTCATCCTCTGTCGTCCCCTTCTCCTCTTGCCCCCAATCCCTCCCAGCATCAAAGTCTTTGCCAATGAGTCAACTTTTCGCATGAGGTGGCCAAAGTACTGGAGTTTCAGCTTCAGTATCATTCCTTCCAAAGAAATCCTAGGGCTGATCTCCTTCAGAATGGACTGGTTGGATCTCCTTGCAGTCCAAGGGACTCTCAAGAGTCTTCTCCAACACCACAGTTCAAAAGCATCAATTCTTCGGCACTCAGCCTTCTTCACAGTCCAACTCTCACATCCATACATGACCACAGGAAAAACCATAGCCTTGACTAGACGAACCTTTGTTGGCAAAGTAATGTCTCTGCTTTTGAATATGCTATCTAGGTTGGTCATAACTTTCCTTCCAAGGAGTAAGTGTCTTTTAATTTCATGGCTGCAATCACCATCTGCAGTGATTTTGGAGTCCAGAAAAATAAAGTCTGTCACTGTTTCCCTTGTTTCCCCATCTATTTCCCATAAAGTGATGGGACCAGATGCCATGATCTTCGTTTTCTGAATGTTGAGCTTTAAGCCAACTTTTTCACTCTCCACTTTCACTTTCATCAAGAGACTTTTGAGTTCCTCCTCACTTTCTGCCATAAGGGTGGTGTCATCTGCATATCTGAGGTTATTGATATTTCTCCCGGCAATCTTGATTCCAGCTTGTGTTTCTTCCAGTCCAGCGTTTCTCATGATGTACTCTACATATTGATTGCTATCCCCTAATTCTTTCTCTTTGGGTAGAAGATGATAATTGCTATAATTAATCCTCCCCTAATCCCAGTTCTTAACATTTAGATAAATGACACCTAGCCTTGGTTTCAAGTCTCAAAGAAGCACTATATCATAAAAAAAAAAGTTTGCCATAATTCTTAAACGGTCAATAGAATGATTTGAACTTATTTTAATGTATAGAAGTTGTAAGTTATTTTTAGAAAAATGTAAAAGGCCTGGAGTATAACTGCTGCTGGCAAAAAGTTTGGGAATTATAGGCTATATCTATCTGTTCATCCTTTGGGCAGTAGCATCTATGTGTTGCAAGCTCTGATAATTCTCATACAATTTCTGTAAAAATCTGTAAATTTTCTTCTAAATGACTTGTGCTTTAAAGATCTATTTAAGGATGTCTTTGTGATTTTGAAGTCACAAACATACTCTCTTACATTTTCTTTTGGTAGTTTTTATGATTTTTCCCTTCCACATTTTTATCTGTGGTCTCTTGGGACTTAATATTTGAATTTGATATGCAGTATTCTAATTTTACATTCTTCTATATTGTGTTGTTGTTCAGTTGCCCAGTCGTTTCTGACTCTTTGTACTCCATGAATTGTAGCACGCCAGGCTTCCCTGTCCCTTACTCTATTCTGAAGTTTGCCCAAGTTCATATCCATTGCATTGGTGATGCCATCCAGCCATCTCATCCTCTGACACCCTCTTCTGCCCTCAGTCTTTCCCAGCATCAGGGACTTTTCTAATGAGTTGCCTGTTGGCATCAGATGACCAAAATCCTCGAGCTTCAGCTTTAGCATCAGTCCTTCCAGTGAATATTCAGGATTGATTTCTCTTATGATTGGCTGGTTTGATCTCATTGCTGTCCAAGGGACTTTCAGGAGTCTTCTCTAGTACCACAGTTTGAAGGCAAGTCTTTGATGTTCTGCCTTTTTTATGGTCCAGTTCTCACAACCGAACATGATTACTGGGAAGACCATAGCCTTAAGTATATGGACCTTTGTCAGAAGATTAATGTTTCTACTTTAAAATTCACTGTCTAGGTTTGTCATAGCTTTCCTGCCAAGAAGCAATCGTCTTCTGATTTCATGGCTGCAGTCACCATCTGCAGTAATTTTAGAGCCCAAGAAGAGGAAATCTGGCACTACTTCCACCTTTTCCCCTTCTATTTGCCATGAAGTAATGGGGCTGGATGCCATGATCTTAATTTTTTTAATATTTAGTTTTAGACTGGCTCTTTCACTCTCCTCCACCCTCATCAAGAGGCTCTTTAGTTCCTCTTTACTTTCTGCTACTAGAGTGGTATTAGCTGCATATCTGAGGTGGTTGATGTTTCTCCTGCCTGTCTTGATTCCAGCTTGTGACTTATCCAGCTCAGCATTTCTTATGATGTGCTCAGCATATAGGTTAAACAGAGTGACAGCAGACAGCCCTGTTGTACTCCTTTCTCAATTTTGAACCAGTCAGTTGTTCCATACAGGGTTTTAAATATTGCTTCTTGACCTACATACTGGTTTCTCAGGAGATAGGTAAGATGGTCTGGCATCCCAATCTCTCAAAGAGCTTTCTACAGTTTCTTATGATCCACACAGTCAAAGGCTTTAGTGTAGTCAATGAAACAGAGGTAGATGTTTTTCTTGAATTCCCTTGCTTTCTCTATGATCCAATGAATGTTGGCAATTTAACTGCTGGTTCCCCTGCCTTTTCTAAACCCAGCTTGGACATCTAGAAGTTCTTGGTTCACATAATGCTGAAGCCTAGCATGCAGGATTTTAAGCATGACCTTACTAGTATGGGCTGCTGCTGCTGCTGCTGCGTTGCTTCAGTTGTATCTGACTCTGTGCGACCCCATAGACGGCAGCCCACCAGGCTCCTCTGCCCATGGGATTCTCCAGGCAAGAACACTGGAGTGGGTTGCCATTTCCTTCTCCAATGCATGAAAGTGAAAAGTGAAAGTGAAGTCGCTCAGTCATGTCCGACTCTTCTCGACCCCCTGAACTGCAGCCTACCAGGCTCCTCTGCCCATGGGATTTTCCAGGCAAGAGTATTGGAGTGGGGTGCTATTGCCTTCTCTGTACTAGCATGGGAGATGAGTACAATTGTCTGATGGTTAGAATATTCTTTAGTACTACCCTTCTTGGGGTGTAGGATGAGGATTGACTTTTTCCAGTCATGTGGCCACTGTTGGGTCTTCCAGATTTGCTGACATTGAACGCAACATCTTGATGGCATCATCCTTAAGGGTTTTGAAAGGCTCTACTCGAATTCCATTGCATCGCTAGCTTTATTAATAAAGCTAGCTTTATTAACAGCAGTGCTTCCTAAGGCACACTTGACTTCACACTACAGAATGTCTGGCTCTGGGTGACTGACCACACCATTGTCGTAATCCGGTCTGTAAGATCTTCTATGTAGAGAGTTAATTTCCCCAATACTATTTATTAAATAGTTCTTTCTTTCCAGATTGACATGTTCTAGGTTCCTATGTAAATGCTTTTGTTTCTATATTCTCTAATATATCTCCTTTTATTCATCTGTTACTGTTCCAGAACTGTGCTATCATAAAATCTGTGAATTTTTTATGTGACTTGACATATGATAAAGTCTCCTGTTTTTGATCTTTGAAAAATTGTTTTATCTCTGTATTAAAACCTCTTCCATGAAAAATTTCTAGATCTGTCCATTTTATCTCCTTTCCCTATGATCAGATACTTGATAGAAGATGTCATATCCTAGCTTTAAAACGTCTGCTGACTTCCTCATTCACCTTGCTTTGTTTTCTGCCTTTTTTTTAGTCTTCTGACCACAATTTTGTATTTTCAATGCCTTTATATAGGGTAAGAAGTTTGAGATATCTTGTAATTAGAAGGCTTGTCAGTAGATTATAAAACATTAAGGCTTATGGTCCTATTTAATCTGAAGAGAACAGAAAGCTTGAGTGAATGGATATGCTTAGAGCCCTTCATTTTAGAGTATATTCTAACCCACAGTCTCTACAGTAGATTCCTGTAGTTGTTTTTCCATTATTAGCGGTGGGTTGTGTTTGTCTAGCTGTGTATCTTACTTCACCCTGCCTGACAAATAACGCACGTTTTCTGAAAGATGGTCCGAGGTTTACATGCCCATTAGTCTCGAGAGTGATGTAAAATTAACAGATTGAGATAGAGGTTGAATCCATAACCTTGGCCTCATTAAACCCTACCAGTGAGTGAATTGTTAAAGCCACAGAGAAAAAGAGAAAACAACAAATGCTGTTGGGAATGATGTTTGATAACAAATTAAATGGATGTTCTGATAATTACTGAACATTCAGACTGCTTTCCCAAAAGTGAGATTTGAACCCAAATTTATTAAGTTTATTGAAGATAAAATGCCTGCCACCTCTTGTCAGTAATTAGGTTCTGTTCAGTAAGTATTGTATTCTCTTAAAATACAATAAGTATTTTATTTCCACTGTATTTATTTTTTTCTACACTTTTTCTCACTCCTCAAGGGCCTTGTTGCATTAAGATCTGGGACAGAAATGTAGAGTGAGTAATATAGTCCATTTTGATAAACTGAAATTTGTTTGCAACAGAGTATTATCTTTTAAATTGCTTTCCAAATGCTTTTGGAATCACTTTCCTTCATCACAGATTCATGGGAAAAGTCTTAGAACTGAATAGTTGCCTCTAGATCTCATTTTAATGATTAAAAATTTTTTGTTCTTTCAGAGATAGCATATCACTTAAGTATGAAGCAGTTAAGCCTGCTTTGAACCTAGTCCCAGTGATCTGAGGGCATGATTTGTATTTCAGAGAAGGTCAGTTAATTCTGATGTGTGACATCACAATATAGGCAGTATTCCCAATTCCAGCAAAACATCTGGCCAATGCATGCTATTGTTAAAGAGTAGGCCAGGAAATGTTGATGGATGCAAATTCAAGCCAAAGTGAGGGCACAGTATTGCTGTCTTTGTAAATCATAGAGTTGTTATGAATTTTAGTACAACACAATGTGTCTATTTAAGCTTCGTGTTTGGAACTCCTGAGCTTTGGTTCATTGTCAAGTTACACATCTCACACTGTTTGAACCCATGACACTTGAAGAATGTGAACATGCTTTTTGAAATAAAACATTTTGGTTTGAAGAAAAATGACATGAAATTGTATCTTTAATATAACATTTGCTTCTTTAGAAATAACAGAAAATATTGGTAATGCAGCAAGAAGCAAAGCTTGCAATGTTTGAAAATAAGTCAAATCAATTTTAACTGAGTAATG
Source organism: Bubalus bubalis (assembly GCF_019923935.1). NCBI lineage: Eukaryota > Metazoa > Chordata > Mammalia > Artiodactyla > Bovidae > Bubalus > Bubalus bubalis. The sequence continues at coordinate 109,870,312 of NC_059159.1, read as the reverse complement.
TGTTCATTTTTTAAAAGCAGTTTCTCCCCATAGCAAACCTAGCATTGTGGTAACCCTACGTGTAGTGGTTTGATGAAGGGTGGGCTCTCTCTTTTGTGTATCCTGCTGTCTCTTTTCACTGTTTTATTTTTCATGGGTTCTATCAAGCCAACAACCACCAGGTTTTGGTAGAATCGGTTCCTTCTGAAGGTCTGAGTGAGAATCTACTCCATTCCTTTCTCCTAGCCTTGGTGGTCACCAGCCATCTTCTTTGCTTGTAGAAACATCACTCTAATCTCTGCCTCTGTCTTCACATGGGATTCTTCCCTGTGTGAGTCCAGATTCTGCATCTAAATTTCCCTTTTCCTATAAGAACACTAGTCAATGGATTAGTGTGTACTCTCCTCCAGTATTACTTTTGTGAAGATGCTTTTTCCAAATAGTTACATTCATAGATACTAGGGATTGGAATTTGAACATATCTTTTGGGGGGAATAAATTCAGGCCACAACAAGGATCATGAAGTACAATCAGACCATCAAGTTGGAAAAGTAGAGACATGGAAATATTTGGCAAAAGGTTTCAGTGACTATGCCCCCTTTTGAAATTTTAAGGAGAAACACTTCTTTTCAGAAGTTGCTGGTAGTTTAAGAAAAGTTAGCAGCTCAAAGAATCAAGATTGACTATGGATGTTAACCAAATAGCCTGACCTACTAAGAATGTATGAATAACAGAGGGATACTATTTGGAAAAGGAGCCCACAAATATTATTTATAGTCTCAGTGGTCTGAGGCCTCTGCCTTTCTACTCATCGTTGTTACCTCATAGAAGGAAGTAAATCAGGACTTATGTGAGCTTAGGGACAGAAATAAAAACCAAGTCTTTTACCTAACTGGAGCGTTTTATGTAGGATATGTATATTCTCTTGGTGGTGATTTTAACAGAAGACATTCTAGTGCCAGCCTTGTCTCAAGGTTGAGGATTCACTACAAAAAACACAGTTTAATTACAAACAATGACTGTAAAAATTGCTGATGAAAAATTCAGGGTTAAAGTTGACAAGCTATATCTTTTGGTTAGTTAATACTCAGGTATCTTTTAAAATAAAATTGTTTTATGTTTAAATTCTGCTGCTTAAAAATGAAGTATATTTGGATAAATAATCTGTGGGAAATGTATGGTAATAAATGTCTTTGGAGTTAAGAAGGAGGTCTCATCAGTAGGTTGTTTAAGGTATCCTTGAGTTGGTTCCACGGGATTCGGGTTATGAGTTTAGTGTAAAGGGTGACACAGAATCCCAAAATCAAAGTGGTAGCAACATCACAAGGAAACTGTATACCTAACAAGTGTGAGGGTGGTTAGGATGCAGAGAGTATGCTTAGGACCTGCCAAGTAGCATAACATAGTCATCCATCTCTTGTTGTAAGATGAATCTTCCTGGACCTTGCTCTGTGGACTTCTATAGCTTGATTGTGAATTTCCCAATTGCCTATCTCCCACAGTTTTGAGGGGTAGGAATTGGTGGTGATGAGACCTTTCATGCATTAAAATTTCAGCAAAAAATGACAAAGTATTTCAGAGGAAGGGAGGGAGTAGCATGTGGAAATAACAAAAGGACTCTAGCTACTGCTTATGGTGAGTGATCTGGAAGTTAAGGAAGTCAGCAGTTAATCAAAATGAGAAGCCAGGAAATGAAGTGGAAAGACTGAGAGACAGAAGAGCTGGGTTCTAGGTCAGGCTTTGTTACCAACCATTTATAGCTTAGGCAAATCACTCCTCTAGTTTACAATTGAAGCAGTATTTCCTAAATTCCTTTCTAGCTGGGAAGTATTATGGTTAAGGGCATTAGCATCTTTCTGTTCATCAATATACGTGGTCAACGACTCATGGCAAAGATACAGTCCTCAGCATTGGCAGAAGGATTTTTTTCATAAAAACTGCCAGTTGTTTGTAAAGGAGGAGTATCTCAGGTTTGGTATCAGAACTGCATACAGTGATCATAAGAAAAAAATAGTATAATATTTATTGAGTGCATTAATAGATACTTACTGACAGATCCTGCTCTGTTTTCTCAGCAATTAGTCTGCATACAGTCCTAGAGAAGGAAGTGGAACTACAGAAGTTTGAAGTAACTTGACTGAAATGACACTTCTAGTGATAAGGTGGCCTGACTGTTGAGACTTTTCTCCTTACTTCTTTATTAAAATTCCTGCCATGGATAAATACATAGACATTCAGTTGGGGGAAAAGCCACAGGGGTTCATGATGGCCTTGGACTTCACTTAAATATATGCATTCACTTATTTACTAAATATTTATTTACCATGCACTTGCTGAGTTTCAGTCACTGTTTTATACACTAAAGATAACAATTATGATCAAGAGGAGCCCAAATCCTGCCTTCACAGTGATTCCAGTGTAGTAAAGGAACATAGACAGTTAGACAGTACTTATAATACAGTGTGAGAAGTGCTGATATGGGAACAGTTACAGTTAAGAACATGGGTGTGTGTGTAGGGAGGTCATCTGCAAGTAACATTCAAGTTGTACCTTGAAGGATGCACATCTGGTGAAGGAAGTAGGAAGTAGATGAAGAGAGGAGTGTTTGCAGCAGAGAGAACAAGTGAGAAGAATCTAGCCCTTCATCTGGCCTGGCACTGACATAGTAACTTAAGTGTCACTTGAGAACTGTGAACTTCCAGATGTTCAAGCTGGTTTTAGAAAAGGCAGAGGAACCAGAGATCAAATTGCCAACATCTGCTGGATCATCGAAAAAGCAAGAGAATTCCAGAAAAAAACATCTATTTCTGCTTTATTGACTATGCCAAAGCCTTTGACTGTGGGGATCACAATAAACTATGGAAAATTCTGAAAGAGATGGGAATACCAGACCATCTGACCTGCCTCTTGAGAAATCTGTATGCAGGTCAGGAAGTACCAGTTAGAACTGGACATGGAACAACAGACTGTTTCCAAATTGGGAAAGGAGTAGGTTAGGGCTGTATATTATCACCCTGCTTATTTAACTTATATGCAGAGTACATCATGAGAAATGCTGGGCTGGATGAAACACAAGCTGGAATCAAGATTGCAGGGAGAAATATCAATAACCTCAGATATGCAGATGACACCACCGTTATAGCAGAAAAAGAAGAACTAAAGAGCCTCTGGATGAAAGTGAAAGAGGAGAGTGAAAAAGTTGGCTTAAAGCTCAACATTCAAAAGACTAAGATCATGGCATCCGGTCCCATCACTTCATGGCAAATAGATGGAAAAACAGTGGAAACAGTGGCAGACTTTATTATTTTGGGCTCCAAAATCACTGCAGATGGTGACTGCCACCATGAAATTAAAAGATGCTTACTCCTTGGAAGGAAAGTTATGACCAACCTAGATAGCATATTCAAAAGCAGAGACATTACTTTGTCAACAAAGGTCCATCTAGTCAAGGCTATGGTTTTTCCAGTAGTCATGTATGGATGTGAGAGTTGGACTATAAAGAAGGCTGAGCACTGAAGAATTGATGCTTTTGAACTGTGGTGTTGGAGAAGACTCTTGGGAGTCCCTTAGACTGCAAGGAGGTCCAACCAGTCCATTCTAAAGAAGATCAGTCCTGGGTGTTCATTAGAAGGACTGATGCTGCAGCTGAAACTCCAGTACTTTGGCCACCTGATGTGAAGAGCTGACTCATTTGAAAAGACCCTGATGCTGGGAAAGATTGAGGGTGGGAGGAGAAGGGGATGACAGAGGATGAGATGGTTGGATGGCATTACCAACTCAATGGACATGAGTTTGGGTAAACTCCAGGAGTTGGTGATAGACAGGGAGGCCTGGTGTGCTGCAGTCCATGGGGTCACAAAGAATCAGACACAACTGAGCAACTGAACTGAACTGAACTGAACTGAGAATAATTGGTAGGTGTGGGCCTGGGCATTTATCTTGTGAACAGAGTGATTTGAATATCAGGCAGGTTTGTAAACGCTGAGTTTCAAGTTGTTTTGACTCCAGGAATCCCACATATTCTAAGGTCCTACCTGAAGGTTCTGAATCATTTTGGAAGTGGGCAGGAAAAGAACCTGGTTTGATGTGAAAGATTACAACCTCCTTTGGGTTGGGTGGTGTTTGAGACAGACAAAGGTTGGGCCTTCTGCAGATGGTCTGCAAGTGGCTTGAACCAGCTAGGGGGCATAAGTTAGAGGAGATGCTGAAGTGATATGGCATGACCTATTTCCTTCTTGTTTGAAAAACTGAATTTGAAGATGTATTTCATTCTCAAAGATTATGACAGAGTTACATCCCATGATGAGTTGTGTTCACTTAGGTGCCCACAGTCACATGAATCATGTGGCAAGTGTCTGTTAGTTTTGTGACAACATTTGTAGGTATTTTGCATGTGTATCATAGGCCAAATGCTGTTATAGCTTATCCCATTCTTATCAGTTGAAAACCTTACAGGAATACAAATGGGGCCATCATTTTTTATTGTGTCAGTGACATCTTTATGCTGTTTTTCCTAGGAAAAACGTTCATTGTGTAATCCTGTGGAAAAAAATCTCAGAAGTTATACTGTATTTGAGTCACTTTCAGAGTATTCATAGAAGTTTTTATGTCAGTTACCCTTTAAAATTTTATCATATTTTTTCTTTCACATTATGGAACTTTTCTTATGTATAAAAAGGTAAGAAGAATAGTATACTGAACACATATATGTATTATATTCACTTTAAAAATGTTCCCAATTTCACTCCTTTCTCCCTTATTTTTATTACCCACCCCACCCAAAACACTCTTTGTTGAACTTGGGGTTCAATTTCAATAGGTGTTCAATTTCAATATTGTTTTAGAATGTCCAATTACTACATATTTTAGAGTTAATACCCTTATATAGTAAATGATGACATCAATAACCTCAGATATGCAGATGACACCACCCTTATGGCAGAAGGTAAAGAGGAACTAAAAAGCCTCTTGATGAAAGTGAAAAAGGAGAGTGAAAATGTTGGCTTAAAGCTCAACATTCAGAAAACGAAGATCATGGCATCTGGTCCCATCACTTCATGGGAAATAGATGGGGAAACAGTGGAAACAGTGTCAGACTTTATTTTTGGGGGCTCCAAAATCACTGCAGATGGTGATTGCAGCCATGAAATTAAAAGACGCTTACTCCTTGGAAGGAAAGTTATGACCTGCCTAGATAGCATATTCAAAAGCAGAGACATTACTTTGCCAACAAAGGTTCGTCTAGTCAAGGCTATGGTTTTTCCTGTGGTCATGTATGGATGTGAGAGTTGGACTGTGAAGAAAGCTGAGTGCCGAAGAATTGATGCTTTTGAAGTGTGGTGTTGGAGAAGACTCTTGAGGGTCCCTTGGACTGCAAGGAGATCCAACCAGTCCATTCTGAAGGAGATCAGCCCTGGGATGTCTTTGGAAGGAATGATGCTAAAGCTGAAACTCCAGTACTTTGGCCACCTCATGCGAAGAGTTGACTCATTGGAAAAGACTCTGATGCTGGGAGGGATTGGGGGCAGGAGGAGAAGGGGACAACAGAGGATGAGATGGCTGGATGGCATCACCGACTTGATGCATGTGAGTTTGAGTGAACTCCGGGAGTTGGTGATGGACAGGGAGGCCTGCTGTGCTGTGATTCACGGGATTGCAAAGAGTTGGACATGACTGAGTGACTGAACTGACTGAACTGAGGACATTTAAAATATTTTTGGGGGTGTATGTAAATGTATGACCGTAAAATATACAGCAATTGCACATTTTAAAACATTTTATAAATCATAGATTCCTGTATATATCTTCTAAAACCTTTTTTAGCCAAACATTATTCTTTGAAGATCTAGCACTATTGGTGTATATTGCTATTTTGTTCACTTTTATTGCTGTATAGTATTTCCATCTAGAAAGACCATGATTTATTATTCCATTGACAGATGTTTAAATTGGAAATGTGATGAATTATACCTATAATTTAAATGATTCAATCTTTGCCATTTATAGCTGCCTCCTTCCTCCATTTTTTTCAATGATCATCAAAAGTATGCAATCATTTTTTCAGAAAGATTAAAGAAAAATAGATAATATTGCAGTGACTAAATTTGTGTGAATATGATTACAGCTTGAACACTGTGTGCCTAAGCTTACAATTGGGACTCATGATGATTTAGTAAATGGAGAGGAGTCAGTGAGACATAATAAAGCTGAAGCTCCAGTCATATTCCATAACCTAATATTTTCTAGATCGACTGAACTTGTTAGAGGCCAAATAAATTGGTAAGTTTCTACAGGAAAATATTTTCATATCAGTGTCTTCAGGATAGCCTTGCAGATTCACCTTTACAAGAATTACTTATTGTAAGAAAAGGTCACCCAATCAGGTCCTGTCACACTCTTGACCTTTTTGGTCTTGAATTCCAAATTTTATTTTTAAAAAATCTTTATTGAATTTGTTACAATATTGATTCTGTTTTATGTTTTGGGCTTTTGGCCCTGAGGCATATGGGAATCTTAGCTCCTGGACCAGAGATCCAGCCTACACCCTGTGCATTGGAAGGCAAAGTCTTAACACACTGGACTGCCAGGGAAAGCCCTTGAATTCTGAATTTTAAAATGCCCCCATTTTTAGCCTTCTTAATTCAGAAAGTTTTAGAAATATTTGTTTCATGAACATGGCGACAGATATCAACATGGCCGAATCACCATAGTGTGTATGGAGCTACCATCTTCTCCCCAAAATATCTCCTATGTCAGTTATCAGTGGTATCGGTTATCAAATGGTCTCATTAGAAGATACATCCTTTCTGCTGTATAACTAAAGATAGTGCTTGTTAAATTTGGATGATATGAATTCTGGAAAATGATTGTAGGTTAGATAACAAAGGTGGTAATTTCATACATTTGAAGGAGGAACCCAAGTCAATGAAATAAAATAAAACTAGAATGAATGGGAAAATTAAAAGAATCAATGACAAAACATTAGACTAGGCCAAGTATATTTGGCAAACTTTTGTATGAAAAACATGTAAGGGTTTTAGATTACAGTAATCTTACTGTGAGTCAGCAGTTCAGTTATCCTGTGAAACTAAAATTCAAATGGAAATTTATATTAATAGAAGTATAAGTCCACAATCAAAGGAATTAATCAGCCTGTTCTACTCAGGGACTAATCAAACAACATCTGAGAACTTGTTTGCAGTTCTGGAATCTGCAGTTTTCATTGACATGGATAGACTAGAAGTCTGGAAACTGACTAAAGTATTGAAAAGTTTGGAAATTGGGCTACTGAATAAAAATTTTCATCAATATGTATCTTTTGGGATCTAGCTTCTTTCACTTCCACTTAACAAAATTCATTTGAGATTCATCTATGTTACTATGTGAATCAATTGTTTGTTACTTTATATGCTGTGTAGTATATCCAGTGGACATACCATAGTTTATCTGTTTACTAGCTGAAGGACATGTTTGTTTGCAATTTTTGATTTTGAAAAAAGCTGCTATAAAAATTTCTTCCATAGATTTTTGTGTAACCATAAATTTTCATTTTTTGGGTGAAAACTTAGGGATAAAATTGCTGCTTCATATGGTAGACTTCAACCTTTATAAAAAACTGCCAAACTGTTTTCCAAAGTAGCCATATAATTTTGGATTCCTACCATCAGCATTCTTAGTTGTTCTGCCTTCTTGTTAGCACTTTACTTGGTATTGTCAATATACATATGTGTGTGTGTATATGTGTGATTGTGTGTGTGTGTTTGTATAGCCATTGCAATGGAAGTGTAATGTTGGCTTTTTACCTAGTTTTAAAACTGTTTGTTTATTATCGAGTTTTAAGAGTTCTTTATCTATTAGGATATATGTTCTTTGAAAAAAATGTGATTTTTAAGTATTTTCTCCCAGTCTGTGGGCAGCCCTTTTTAATTTTCTTAACATGATGTTAGTTGCCATGCAAATCATTTTATTTGTAGATAGTAATCAAGGTTATCAATCTATAATTTTATTGAATATAGATTTTTGAGTTATAGTGTTAGACCATTTCTTATACTTAGGTTACAGAAGAATTCACTCATTTTCCCTTTTGTATAATTGGCAGTTTTATTTCCAAAGTTTAGATCACATATGTTTGGAGTTTATTCTAGTATGTGGTATGCAGAATTGGTTCAGTAGACCCAGTGTTATCATTTTTCAAATGGCTATGCAATAATCCCAGTATTATTTATTTGAGTATGTTACTCCCTAGTGGTTTGAGTGGAGAAGGAAATAGCAACCCACTCCAGTATTCTTGTCTGGAGAATCCCAGGGACAGAGGAGCCTGGTGGGCTGCCATCTATGGGATTGCACAGAGTCGGACATGACTGAAGCGACTTAATAGCAGCAGCAGCAGCAGCAGCAGCAGCAGTGGTTTGAGATGCTACCTTTATAATATGCTCAATTTCCATAAGTTGTGAGGTCTATTTTAAGCCTTTCTCTTCTGTTTTATTGGTTTGTATATTCATGCACCAGTGTGTGCTGTATTTTAATTTTGGAGGCTTTGTTGTGTCAGGTAGAGCTAGATTTCCCTCCAGAACTCTCTTTTTTCATACTGGTTTTCCCAATTTTTATTGCGTATCTGTTTTTTTCCACTTGAACTATAGTATCAATTTGTTTAGCTTCAGGGAAAAATGTGATTTTTATTGTGATCACATTTTGTTGTTCAGTCGCTCAGTTGTGTCCAACTCTTTGCAACCCCATGGACTATAGCATGCCAGGCTTTCCTGTCCTTCACCATCTTACAGAGCTTGCTCAAACTCCAGTCATTGAGTTGGTGATGCCATCCAACCATCTTATCCTCTGTCGTCCCCTTCTCCTCTTGCCTTTAGTCTTTTCCAGCATCAGGGTCTTTTCCAATGAGTTAGCTCTTCGCATCAGGTGGTCAAAATATTGGAGCTTCAGCTTCAGCATGAGTCCTTCCAATGAATACTCAGGACTGATCTCCTTTAGGATGAACTGGCTGGATCTCCTTGCAGGTCAAGGGACTCTCAAGAGTCTTCTATAACACAACAGTTTGAAAGCATTAATTCTTTGGTGCTCAGCCTTCTTTGTGATCCAACTCTAACATCCATCCATGACTACTGGAAAAACCATAGTTTTGACTATACAGATCTTTGTCAGCAAAGTAATGTCTCTGCTTTTTAATATGCTGTCTAGGTTGGTCATAGCCTTTCTTCCAAGGAGCAAACGTCTTTTAGTTTCATGGCTGCAGTCACCATCTGCAGTGATTTTGGAGCCCAAGAAAATAAAGTCTGTCACTGTTTCCATTGTTTCCCCATCTATTTTCCATGAAGTGGTGGGACAAGATGCCTTGATCTTAGGTTTTTAATGTTGAGCTTTAAGCTAGCTATTTCACTCTCCTCTTTCACCTTCATCAAGAGGCTCTTCAGTTCCTCTTTGCTTTCTGCCATAAGGGTGGTATTATCTGCATGTCTGTGGTTATTGCTATTTCTCCCAGAAATCTTGATTCCAGCTTGAGCTTTATCCAGCCCCGCATTTTGCATGATGTACTCTGCATATAAGTTAAATAAGCAGAATGACAACATACAGCCTTGGCATACTCCTTTCCCAATTTGGAACCAGTCTGTTGTTCCATCGCCAGTTTTAACTGTTGCTTCTTGACCTGCATACAGGTTTCTCAGGAGGCAGGTGAGGTGGTCTGGTATTCCCATCTCTTGAAATATTTTCCAGTTTGTTGTGATCACATTAAGTTTATGAATTAACTTGGAGAAAACTTACATGCTGATGCTATTAAGACTTTAAGACCAATAAAGAGATGTTTTCCATTTGTACAAGTCTCCATTTATATCTTTTATGGATGTCTTTGTAATTTACTTCATAAAGCTTTTGACGTTAACTAAGTTAATTTCTGGGTATGTATCTTTATTGTTCCTATTGTGGATTGTTTTCTTTTCTATTTTATCTTATAACTTGTTACTTGTTATATAAAGAATATTGAGTTTTCCTTGTTAATTTTATATCTGCTACCTTGTTTAAATCTTTTATAATTTAAGTTAGTTTTAGCATTGATTCTCTAGTTGTTTTTTGGTGTAGTGGTGTGTTACTTGCAAATAAAGATAGTTTTATCTCTTCTTTTCTCATGTCTAATTGCATTGGTTAATGCCTAGAGTACAGTGTTAAATAGTTTTGGAGATAGTGAGAATTAGAATCCTTGCTTTGTTCTTGATCTTAATGGAAATGTTTATGCTGTTTCCTCACCAAGTAAAATGCTGACTCTGAGACTGAGGTAGGGGTGTGTGTGTGTGTGTGTGTGTGTGTATGTGGACAACAAAATATCCATCCATTCTTCATCAAGGGTTTTACTAGAAATAGCTGTTGAATTTTGTCAAAGGTGTTTTGACTACCAATTTAATCATTTATTTCAGATATTGTTACTTTTTCAGTTCTAGGATTTCCATTGGTTTCTTTTGTAGTTTTCATATCTCTCCTGATATCTCCATATCTTTACTTATAAATTCAACTTTTCTTGGAGTTTAGCATTGATCAAAGGTTCTTTTCTTTGTTTTCTAATTGTTATGTGTTAATTCCAGTCTGCTTTGTCAATGGATCTGTTTATGATGACCTTTTTTTCACTTGACCAGAGTTATATTTTTGTTTCTCTGATAATATGCAGGACATTACACTGATGAGATTTGGGTTCTGTCATTTCCCAGAACACCTTTATTTTCTGTAGACTTGATTTCAGGTTTTTATTTTTGGAGTGGTCCTGTATCAGTTTTACCCTTAAGTTAGTTCAGTTCAGTCCAGTCGCTCAGTTGTGTTCGAGTCTTTTCGACCCCATGAATCACAGCACGCCAGGCCTCCCTGTCCATCACCACCTCCCGAAGTTCACTCAAACTCACGTCCATAGAGTCGGTGAAACATCCAGCCATCCCATCCTCTGTCGTCCCCTTTTCCCCCTGTCCCCAATCCCTCCCAACATCAGAGTCTTTTCCAATGAGTCAACTCTTCGCATGAGGTGGCCAAAGTACTGGAGTTTCAGCTACAGCATCAGCCCTTCCAAAGAACACCCAGGGCTGATCTCCTTTAGAATGGACTGGTTAGATCTCCTTGAAGTCCAAGGGACTCTCAAGAGTCTTCTACAACACTACAGTTCAAAAGCATCAATTCTTCAGTACTCAGCTTTCTTCACAGTCCAACTCTCACATCCATACATCAGATCAGATCAGTCGCTCAGTCGTGTCCGACTCTTTGCAACCCCATGAATCGCAGCACGCCAGGCCCCCCTGTCCATCACCAACTCCTGGAGTTCACTCAGACTCACGTCCATCGAGTCAGTGATGCCATCCAGCCATCTCATCTTCTGTCGTCCCCTTCTCCTCCTACCCCCAATCCCTCCCAGCATCAGAGTCTTTTCCAATGAGTCAACTCTTCGCATGAGGTGGCCAAAGTACTGGAGTTTCAGCTTCAGCATCATTCCTTCCAAAGAAATCCCAGGGCTGATCTCCTTCAGAATGGACTGGTTGGATCTCCTTGCTGTCCAAGGGACTCTCAAGAGTCTTCTCCAACACCACAGTTCAAAAGCATCAATTCTTCAGCGCTCAGCCTTCTTCACAGTCCAACTCTCACATCCATACATGACCACGGGAAAAACCATAGCCTTGACTAGACGAAACTTTGTTGGCAAAGTAATGTCTCTGCTTTTGAATAGGCTATCTAGGTTGGTCATAACTTTCCTTCCAAGGAGTAAGCATCTTTTAATTTCATGGCTGCAGTCACCATCTGTAGTGATTTTGGAGCCCAGAAAAATAAAGTCTGACACTGCTTCCACTGTTTCCCCATCTATTTCCCATGAAGTGGTGGGACCAGATGCCATGATGTTTGTTTTCTGAATGTTGAGCTTTAAGCCAACTTTTTCACTCTCCCCTTTCACTTTCATCAAGAGGCTTTTGAGTTCCTCTTCACTTTCTGCCATAAGGGTGGTGTCATCTGCATATCTGAGGTTATTGATATTTCTCCCGGCAATCTTGATTCCAGCTTGTGTTTCTTCCAGTCCAGCGTTTCTCATGATGTACTCTGCATAGAAGTTAAATAAGCAGGGTGACAATATACAGCCTTGACGAACTCCTTTTCCTATTTGGAACCAGTCTGTTGTTCCATGTCCAGTTCTAACTGTTGCTTCCTGGAAAAACCATAGCCTTGACTAGACGGACCTTTGTTGGCAAAGTAATCTCGCTGCTTTTCAATATGCTATCTAGGTTGGTCATAACTTTCCTTCCAAGGAGTAAGCATCTTTTAATTTCATGGCTGCAGTCACCATCTGCAGTGATTTTGGAGCCCAAAAAAATAAAGTCTGACACTGCTTCCACTGTTTCCCCATCTATTTGCCATGAAGTGATGGGACCAGGTGCCATGATCTTCGTTTTCTGAATGTTGAGCTTTAAGCCAACTTTTTCACTCTCCTTTTTCACTTTCATCAAGAGGCTTTTTAGTTCCCCTTTATTTTCTGCCATAAGGGTGGTGTCATCTGCATATCTGAGGTTATTGATATTTATCCCAGCAATCTTGATTCCAGCTTGTGCTTTTTCCAGCCCAGCGTTTCTCATGATGTACTCTGCATATAAGTTAAATAAGCAGGGTGAAAATATGCAGCCTTGACGTACTCCTTTTTCCTATCTGGAACCAGTCTGTTGTTCCATGTCCAGTTCTAACTGTTGCTTCCTGACCTGCATATAGGTTTCTCAAGAGGCAGCTCAGGTGGTCTGGTATTCCCATCTCTTTCAGAATTTTCCACAGTTTATTGTGATCCACACAGTCAAAGGCTTTGGCATAGTCAGTAAAGCAGAAATAGATGTTTTTCTGGAACTCTCTTGCTTTTTCCATGATCCAGCAGACATTTGATTTTTACTCCTCAGGTAAACTGAGAGCTTCAGTGGAATGACTGAGGTATTTACCAAGCCCCTCTGACTTAGTGCAGCAGGCAGCTGTTCAAGTCTTGGTCAGTTTTTTCAGTATTCTGGTGTTTTTTGTTTTTTTTTTTTTTCCTTTGGGCTATTTGGGGTCTTGCCTTTAAACCTGTACAGTTAGAAGTCACACAAACATCTTAAGAGTAAATTTTATGTAGATTTTAGGACTCCTTACTTTTTGCTCTCTCCTCTCAGGGAGTTTGCTCCTTGATTTATAGTTTTCCTAGCAACCTCAAGCTCTGATACTGGACTCCTCAGTTCATTGAGATAACCCCATTTTCTGCTTGAGGTCTAGCTCTTGCCTTGAAAAGAATAGACTGTGCTTACAGAAGAGTAGTTGCATTCATGTGGATCTCATTCAGCACCATTTCTTTTTTCAAGTCATAGATTCTATCCAGTTCCTATCTACTTTTCAGTCACTTTCGAATATCTCCAACCATGTTAAAAATAAAATAGATTTTTGATTGTTATTGACAGAATACTGAATAGTCTGATACATTGACTCTGTCATTGTTTGAATCCATACGTACAGAACCAAGACTAATCCCAGTGGAATTAAATCCACAGCATATGCTTGTTCTATTTTATCACACTTCCCTACCTACTCTGATTGGTGCTTCTTAGATATAAGAAATGAGTTTTACTATTTTCTGGTTATTTTCAAAGCTAGGTTGCCAGAAGCATTCTTCTTGGAATGTGGTACTATGCCAACAGTTTGGCTATATTTAAATGAATTCATTCGTAGTTTGGAGGAGTAACCATGTTGACTGTTTTCTCCTGTACCGATGAGTCTTTAAACCCATGATAATTTGCCTGACTTTGGGAAACCCTTCTGCTGCTTTTATGTTGTTTATATACAGAATCCAAAGTTGAAGAGTACCATATCTTGTCACTTTGAACAAGGTTAAAGATATTTTGTACTGCAAACCCAAACTAATTTCCAAATGTTATGTTTGATAGCTCTGTTTGATAATAGACCTTTCCCAGAAATCCCTCATGTTTAATTTTAAGATTTGGAAAGTATATGACTTATCTTTAAGAAACTCATTTAAAATGATTATTTGCTTATTCTTTCAAATAACCCACATTATTGGTCCTAGGGCATAACAGAGACTAACTTATAATTTCATTTTCATTATTTCAAAAAGGAAAAAACAGGTGAATTCAATTTTGGCAACTGTCTTCAGAATTGTTTCATATCGATGTGAGGAGATATTTGATATGCCACTTCATCAAATTATGAATTGTTGATTGAGTCATATAATGAGAAGATTATAAAAGGTGTGTTCTACTTTAAGAGTACTCAGTATATGAGAATGTAACTGCTAGTTTGTTAAGTTTAAGAATGGCTACTCATTTTAAGAATGGCTACTCATTGTAGATTAACTTTTAAAATTGGAGTATAATTATTTTACAATGTGGTGTTAGTTTTTGCTGTACAACAAAGTGAATCAGCTATGTGTATATATATCTATCCTCTTCCTTTTGAGCCTCCCTCCCACCCACCCTCTAGCTCATCACAGAGCACCAAGCTGAGCTCCCTGTGCTATAGAGCAGCTTCCCACTGGCTATATATTTCACACATGGTGGTGTATATACATCAATGCTACTGTTTGTCCCACCCTCACCTACCTTCTCTGTGTCCATATGTCCTTTCTCTACATCTCTGTCTCTATTCTGCCCTGCAAATAGGTTCATCAGTACCAAGAATGACTACTCTTTTTATACAGTATTATTTTCTTAATGTGATTTTGTGTCAGTGGTCTACTGATATACATAAAACATCATCTAAAAGTTTGATTTGCCGAACTTCTACCAAGGATTTTAGGGGAGTGTTTAATTTACTGCAATCTGTGATCATCTGTGCTAATTTAGCAGGTCTTGCCAAAAAGGAAAGCTAACTTGAAGTCCCCAGTGAGCCAGGACTATGACTCAATTTTACAGACTTATTAATATGCTTTCATGTCACTAAAATTGATTATAGTTGCTGTAATCCATAATTTCTGGTTATCCATAATCTCCTTTCTAATATTTCCTAGTTCATTGTTCATTTCATTATGGTGGTTAAAATTTCAGTTGTGATTGCATTTTTTATTGTGGGGCAAAATTCTATCATATTATCTTTAACAGTTGACATTTTATTGAGTGATATTTTAAAGAGTTCAATTTTGGTATGTATGCCTGTGTGCTCAGTCACTCAGTTGTATCTGACTCTTTGCAACTCTGTGGACCATAGCCCATCAGGCTCCTCTGTCTGCGGGATTTTCCCAGCAAGAATACTGAAGAGGGTTGGCATTTCGTTCTCCAAGGGATCTTCCTGACCCAGGGTTTGAACCTGTGTCTCGTCATTGCAGGTAGATTCTTTACTGCTGAGCCACCTGGAAAGCCCATTGGTATGTATGCATGGTGTAAATTAATAAAAGAGTTTATAGTTGGAAAGAAAAAGATGAATAGATGAAAATTACATAGTAATTAGGATGTTAGTTGGTGAGGGCTTGAACTTGTCATTCTTATAGAAATATAAAGGAAGTAGTATTTAAGGTAATTAGATTAAAGAAATAAAGAATATCTAATGAGGCTTGGTAACTAGATGAAAATGACTATGGTGGAGCAGTGCAACAGGGAGGCAATTTGAGGAGAAAAATGAGTACTGAAGAAGAAATAGATTAGCTAAGAGAAAATACAATTTGAGATAAAGGATTGTAGTTTAAGGATCCGGCCATGGATGAAAAGCATATTTGGGATTCATTCTCATAGAAATGATAGATGAAATGTTGAAAGTAAGTAAAATAGGATTAGCCATCATTTGTATTAGAACAGATGATGTTATGGTAATTCTGTGGCACAAATTTATAGAAACATTCTGTCTTAAAATATTTCAGTATGACTTATATTCCTGAGTGTATTTCTGTATTAGAAATTGGCTTCTTTTTCCTAGCAGTTAGTAACTCATGTATATTAACCACAGTATAGGTTTTTAAATTTAAAAAGGAGGAAAAATAATCCCTTGGGTTTACTTTGCTGCTTGCTTATTACCATTTGGCAGAAACACATGAACCAAATGTTAAGCAGCTTTAATATTAGAGCTTTGATTGATTCAAGGTCTCTCTCTGGTGAATTGCTCAGTTAGTTATGATTTTTTTCTTCTAATTTTATTACTGATTACCCTACCTCCTTACAACAGGAACTTCTTACCTTTTAATATATCATCTCTGTTGTCATTTTATACTTATAACTAGAAGAAGAAATAGCTGCATATTTATCTATTGAATGAATTTTTCAAGTTTAAAAATGTTAGGATATTTCACACACATGAATCTGAATTTCCGGCTGCTTTGGGAGAATTGGGAAATCTGGTGACACTCTGCATTAACTATCTACCGGTTAGCACAATAGTATCTGTTGTGTCAGTTTCTGTGGCTTGGGAATCCAGGTGCAGCCTGACTGGCCCCTCTGGCTCAGGGCCTCTCATGACTCTATACTCAAGGTATGTACTGGGATTGCTGTCGCTATAAAATTTCACTGGGAGAGGATCATCCAAGTTCACTCCCAAGGTTGTGGGAGGCATTCAACTCCTCAGGGGAGGTAGGTTAAAGGCCATCCTCAGTTCCTTTTTTAAAAAATGAATTTATTTTTTGTTGAAGGATAATTGCTTTACAGAATTTTGCTGTTTTCTGTCAAACCTCAACATGAATAAGCCATAGGTATACATACATCCCCTCCCTTTTGGACCTCCCTCCCATCTTCCTCCCCATCCCACCCCTCTAGGTTGATACAGAGCCCCTGTTTGAGTTTCCTGAGTCATACAGCGAAGTCCCATTGGCTATCTGTTTTACATATGGTAATATAAGTTTCTGTGTTACTCTTTCCACGCATCTCACCCTCTCCTCCCCTCTCCCCATGTCCATAAGTCTATTCTCTATGTCTGTTTCTCCATTGTTGCCCTGTGGGAGGAGGGTTCAGGATGGGGAACACGTGTATACCTGTGGTGGATTCATGTTGATATATGGCAAAACCAATACAATATTGTAAAGTTAAAAAATAAATTAAATAAAAAATAAATAAATAAACCTAAAAAAATTATTCAGTACCATTTTTCTAGATTCTGTATATATGTGTTAGAATATGGTATTTATCTTTCTCTTTCTGACTCACTTCACTCTGTATAATAGGTTCTAGGTTCATCCACCTCATTAGAACTGATGCAAATGCATTCCTTTTTATTGCTGAGTAATATTTCATTGTGTATATATACCACCTTGGTTCCTTTTCAAGTAGGCCTCTTCACACGGCAGCTCATCACATGGCAGCTTGCTTCATCAGAACAAAAATGAAAGCAGGACGGAAGTCACAGTTTTTTTGCAACTTAATCTTGGAAATGCCATCCAGATACTTTTGCTGTGTTTTTTTCATTGGACACAAGTCACTAGGTCCAGCCCATGTTCAAAGGGAAGGCATTCATTACCCAAGGGAATGAACCTGTCATGAGCCATTTTAAAAGTCATCGATTGCTCCCTGTTCATGAGTTTTCACACAACAGGCATGTGTTAGAGCTGAGTCATGACGGGCTCCTTATGAGTGGGTCATGAACTCTCTGGTCCACAGCTGACCTCCTCCAGTCGCCTTAACCTGTTTATGTTCCCTGCTGGGATTCTACATATAATTGAGTTAGTGACAATGACATTAAACAGGGATCACGATCTTTTTTGTAGAGATGTTTCTCGACAGTTTCAAATTCTTCTCTTCTCTGCTCTGTGGAGAAAAAATAACCACAGGAAGTCAGAATAGGAGATTTGAAAAGGACCAGATTTAATATAGACTAGTTGGCTAAAATATACCACTTAGTTTTGCAAAGGTTCTTTAAGTATTCTCCAAGTTTTGAGTTAAACGTTATTAATATAGATATTTCAATTATTTAAAAACTGTTTAAGTAAACCTACTAAAGGCATTGATATTTAATAAAAGTTGTCATACTGAGAAGACAGAGAAACTTATTTTGCAATACATTTTAAAGTATTCTAAATACGTTATTAATTAAAAGCTTGTGGCACTGCACCAATTGTTTTTTAAGAAGTTCATTAAAATTATACATGAATGCTCAGTGCTATGAAGCGTTTAGGTAGAATGGTATGAGTCAAGTTCCTCATGAAAATACGCAACTAAAATGAAATATCAACTTCATTATCAATTTATCCATATATAACACTGTAACTTTAATACCCTGCTTTCAGATTTTGGGGTTTATCAGATCATGTATTCTCATTGACTTTATACATTTTTTAAAACATGAACTTATTTATGTTAATAAAATGTCACTTTTAGCTCAGTTGCAGTACTGTGTAAGAATTCACATAAAGTTTCACCATTAGAAAGCATAAACAGCGTTCCAAGCTACTGGCCTGTAATAAATTTCCTTTGGGTTAAAGAAACTTTAGCAAGAGATATTTCCAGTATAAGTTTTATTTTTCTTAAGCAAAGCCATAAAATAATCATTTCAAATAAAAAATTGCTTTTCTAAAACAGTGACAAATAATATTTAAAATAAAAAACCCTGAGATGCAGCAAGTTTCCAAAGTGTCTTTTTAAAAATCATCTAAGATTTAATATGCATAGTGTAGTTTCCACCTTAAAGAGATTATTAATTATCCAGTTGTATTATTATGTTACCATACCACTACATTCAATTAACCAGAATTTGCTATTCCCTGACCATACTATGTAGCAGAGTTCATTTTATAAACACTGTATCTACAGTAGCCTATGTAGATACTTGTTTATTTATTTACAGTAGCCTATGTAAATACTTGTTTTATTTACCATGTTGGTTACTATTTTTAAGATACCACTTTAATTATAAGAAATGTAAAAAGTATGCTGAGTATCTCCTGGGATTCCTCTTGTTAGGTATTTTGCCTCCTCTAGATAGAATTTTGTAGAGAATTGTGGCTGCTATGTGCAGTAACAATGTTAGCAAATCAAATATTACTATAAGTCAGCACTCTTCAAGAATATTTATTAATGTGTCAAAATAAATATATGGCTAGTTTATCTGAACATTAATGAAAAGTTTATTGTGTTCTTAAACATAGATATTTTTAAGAGTTCATAGTATAACTTTTTTTGATGAGTTTCTGTTGTATAGTATTTCCTTTTGTTTCACCTCATTTACCACTCCAAGATGGCAGTGGCTTTGTGGTATTTTCTCTAGATGTGCCACATTGTTAAGGAACCTGATACCCCAAAGAAATTGCCTCATCCCATGTTTCATGCCAGAGAAGGCAATGGCACCTCACTCCAGTACTCTTGCCTGGAAAATCCCACGGACAGAGGAGCCTGGTAGGCTGCAGGCCATGGGGTCTCCAAGAGTCGGACACGACTGAGCGACTTCCCTTTCACTTTTCACTTTCATGCATTGGAGAAGGAAATGGCAACCCACTCCAGTGTTCTTGCCTGGAGAATCCCAGGGACCGGGGAGCCTGGTGGGCTGCAGTCTATGGGGTCACACAGAGTTGGACACGACTGAAGCAACTTAGCAGCAGCAGCAGCAGCTTTCTTCTATTGTCTTTCTAAACGTGGGTCTTTTTTTCTCTCTATTTTTCTCCTGGTCTGCCAGCTTACACCCAACAACTCCTTCAAATTAAAACTCAGAATATGATGCATCCAAAAAGTTTTCTATATTTGTACCAAGGTTTATGAATACTTATGTTTGAGTTATTGGTTGCTCAGCATACAACAGGTGCTCATAAATGCTCCTTTAAAAAATTCAGAAACCATGAAACACATTTTTACCTTTTTCTGTATGGAGATAGTATCCTAAATTCTGGGGTCATGCATGTATCTTTTTTCCTAAGAATACAGAAAGAGTATAGATGAAATTTACTCTAGTATTTAAGGATAAGTGATTTGATTCAAGATACCTAAGGTATGTATTGATTTTTTTTATGGTTGCATATCATTTTGATTACCCATGGTGCAATAGTTTCAACCCCTCTTTAATTTCCTTTTTACCCAATTTCAATTTCATTCGAATATCCAAGTTCTAAAGCATATAAAATAAAGCTTCTGGAGTTGAAACTGCATCTTCTTGGCCACTTTGAGCCCTAATTGTATCCCCAAGGTTCAGCTCAGTTGTATAGCTTTGAGATACTCCATATCCAACTCTTCTTGACCAGTTGAAATATTGAAAAATCATCAAATAATTAAAATTTTTCTACTGTCTACTTTATGCTTTAAATCACATTAGATACTACTACATTAGAAAATTATAAGATATAATCATGTCTTTCGGAGAAGGCAATGGCACCCGACTCCAGTACTCTTGCCTGGAAAATCCCATGGACGGAGGAGCCTGGTAGGCTGCAGACCATGGGGTCGCGAAGAGTCGGACACAACTGAGCCACTTGACTTTCACTTTTCCCTTTCATGCATTGGAGAAGGAAATGGCAACCCACTCCAGTGTTCTTGCCTGGAGAATCCCAGGAGTGGGGGAGCCTGGTGGGCTTCCATCTATGGGGTCACACAGAGTCGAACACGACTGAAGCGACTTAGCAGCAGCAGCAGTAGCAGTAATCATGTCTTTACAGATGCTACTTAAGAGATGATACAAGGGTGAACAATCAAGGCATAAATAATTGAGAATAACTATTTCACAGTTCTGGGGATTCTTGCTGTTGATGTGCTTCATGGATGCTGCAAAGCTGGAGATAATGAATAATAGGTAACTTTTATTCAGTTGTGTCAGGCAGTTCTCTTGCCTTATCATCATAATAACTAAGTGTCTCTCCTCCTTTACATATGAGGAAACTGAGGCTTAGAGAGGTTAAGTGCCTTGCCCATATGCACCAGAGCAGAGTTTTCTAAGTTCACACTATTGATTATTATACTTTTCTGGCATTCAGACTTGTGCATATGTGAGAATGGAAGGTCTTGGCATCTGGAGCATGGCGATAGGGATGCATTTATTAGTATGACAGTATTCACGGTAGCAGCTAAAATACAAATGTGACTCGTGGTATAATGCTATGCTGCTGCTAAGTCACTTCAGTCGTGTCCGACTCGGTGCGACCCCATAGACAGCAGCCCACCAGGCTTCCCTGTCCCTGGGATTCTCCAGGCAAGAACACTGGAGTGGGTTGCCCATTTCCTTCTCCAATACATGAAAGTGAAAAGTGAAAGTGAAGTCGCTCAGTCATGTCCCACTCTGTGCGACTCCATGGACTACTGCCTACCAGGCTCCTCAGTCCATGGGATTTTCCAGGCAAGAGTACTGGAGTGGGGTGCCATTGCCTTCTCCATAATGCTATGCATGAGACTATAAAAATTTAAAAATCAACTGAATAATCTTTTGTATTTTGGAAGCAGTTGTATGTACATTATCATAGATATGAAATTATCATGATTAGCTAATGTTTTAACAGATATTGCTATGCACATTGGAAAGATGAGGAAATACACCAAAAGACTTTAAGTGACTTGTCTGTCCTAAGTCACAGGACTAGGAATCGATTGAGAAATAGAAATCAGTCCTGGACTCCTTTGGAGCCCTTCCACCAAGGTTTTCTTCAGAATTGTAAAACAGAATAAAAAAATGGGTATTTTGTGGGCTGCCTAAATACTTTTATTAATAGCAATTTTCAGTTTATAATAATGCTTCATGCTTGTCAAAGAAATACTGGATGGAAATTAAACATTAATTACTTGGACATGGAGACCTGATTCACACCTAGTTTTCATTTTTTACAGATATTTTTCAAATACCACTGGAATTGAACCCCTTAACTATTTGATCATATTTTCCCCAGTAGTGATTGTGGAGGAATTCAAACCTGCTTGCATGAAACCTATTGGCAGTCACCTGGATAGTAGTAGTTACTGGCAATCTTTAGTCTTGTGATCAATCAGTTCTTTAGTATTAATAAATTAGTTAAAAACACTTTCCCTCTTGGCTCAAAATTTCAGGAAAAAACCCGCCTCAGTCACATGTTGAGCTCTTGATTATTTGACACCCCATGGCCTGTTAAGGCTGAGGAAAAGATCAGGATGAAACATGAGGTGTCCTAGTTAGATACTAGGACAAACCTGGTACTCACAAACCTGGGACAAGTTGGACTTCCAGAGAGGCTGCAAAGATGAACGAGAAGCCAGAATACAGATGGGGGTTGAGGACCCTTTGGCCTCCTCATTCTGATCACCTAGTAGCTTTTTCTCAGCACAGCATATCTTTTCCTTGGCTAATGACATCAGTAGTCATTCCCGCCCTTGTTAATATCCAGAGGCTCATCACCATTTCCCAAATGAATTCTACTGAGTAGAGCTGTAGAGCAAGCAGCCAGCACAACTTCAGGTAGGAGGACTGGCTCCCTGAAGGGCTGCATTCCTGTTCTGCTACTTAACGTTAAATACCACACACAGCTGACACTCATGAACTGATTCTCCTTATATTCCTTCTGGAAGCAGGGAAGAGATAATGATTAATACATTACAACATTTTTAAAACATTGATAGACCGTCTTAGGAAGATGCTGGTAGGTACAGATTGTTTCTGAAGCAAAGCTAACTTCTGATGGGAATTCAGAGGTTGTTGGAGAGATAAAAGAAGAGTTGAGGGAACCTAGGAACAGTATGTGTTTGCTTTAAGATACACAGAATTTTTAAAAAGGCTATATTATTTAAACCTTTTGAAGCACTGATTTATAGCTTTTGATTTGAAAATCAGTGGTTGACTTGTCCTGCACTCTTCCATTTGGTTGTAAAGTTAGTATCTTACTGCATATTTACCTAGTGAATTTTGCCCCAGAAGCTGTCAATGTGACTATTACTGCAGATAAAAACCCTCCTGTATCCTTGGAAAGCTAATACATCTCTGCTAGAGGCAACATTACCTGGGGAGGCTGAGTGTATGATGTGGCTGCTCAGTTAGCTTGTTCTAGAATGCTGGGTGCTTAGGCATCCCTAGAAGTACTAAGATTAGATGGTTGTCCACATTGGTTGCTCTCCAAACTCACCTTTTTCCAGTGATCCCCCCCCCGCTTAAAACATTTAAATAAAGTCCTAACTTGATGTCAAATCTTCAGCATCTCCTTAATAAAAATGGAGACATCCAGCCTCAGTACCACAAGAAAGTAGATGCTGCATTCCAGGAAAGATTGGAGAAGTAACATAATTATAAACAGCAGGTCCTACCAGCTAGTCCAAGTGTAAAATCTCGGATCTGAACTTTGGAATGGACTACTGCTAGAGTGGAAATATCTTTTGAAATGATAGTCTTAGATTCTGTCCAAGCTGGCCAAAAATGAGTAAAATACCTGGGTTAATTTGGTTATGATTAGCAATAAAAAATATAAGCAGACAGGATTTCCCTGGTGGTTCAGTGGTTAAGATTCTGCTTCCAGTGCAGAGGATATGAGTTTGATCCCTGACTGAGGAACTAAGATCCCACATGCTGTGTGGCATGACCAAAAATTAAATAAAATAAAATTTAAAAGCAATAAGCACAGTGAGAAAAATAAAATTCCAAAGGAAAATCATTATCAAATTACCATTCTCATTTAATGAAGTATGTGGCAGTATCTAGATCACTGTATGCATGAGAGAGAGAATGAGAATATGGTTAGTTAGCATCTTTGATTTGGGAGAATGGCATTAAAACATGTATAATATCATATAAGAAACGAATCGCCAGTCCAGGTTCGATGCAGGATACAGCAAGCTTGGGGCTGGAGCACTGGGATGACCCAGAGGGATGGTATGGGGAGGGAGGTGGGAGGGGGGTTCAGGATGGGGAACATGTGTACACCCATGGCGGATGCATGTTGATGTATAGCAAAACCAATACAATATTGTAAAGTAAAAATAATAATAATAATATAAAAAAAAGAATGAAAAAGGGAGAAGTTGCATCTTTGTTGACTTGGTTATTGCCATTATTTTTCTGTCTAAACAATTCTTTCATTTATTAACAAATTGTCCTCTCTCACATGTGGGCAAAGATGTGTTGGAAGTTACATGATGGTTTCTTCAGTTCTTAGTTTTATAACTTATAATTTCTGTGACTGTAGACATTTTCTCTCTCTGAGCCTCTATTTCCTCATCTAAGAAATGGAGGAACACTTTCCTCACGAGATTTTTGTGAGGATTTAATAAGCATATATATAGTAAAAAGATCAAAAATATGTCAGTAGCCTTTGAAGACATGTCAGTTCCTTTGCTTACCATATCAGCTCTGTTGACAAAAAATCAGTTGATCTAAAAAAGAAATCAAAAATTTTATTTGAGTCAAATTGAGGATTATAATCCTGGAAAGCCCCTCAGAATGCTCCAAGAACTATTCTACCCATTCGAAGTAAAAGCAGAGTTAAAAGTTTTTTGAGACAAAGGGCTGTACAGTAAAGGATATATTAATATTACCAACAGTTCAGCAATCCAGATCAGCAAGTACAAAGTGGTGGGTCATGTGAACCCTTAAAAGATCAAGATGGAAGAGTATCTTTAGGAGAATTGTCTTGTTGGAGTGAGGGAAATGTTGCTCTTTATGGTTAAACAGGTATTTCTGCTGAGAGGGAGGCTTGGTCAATGTAATGCAGATATGAAATGCACAGTAGAGGGGAGAAAGGAGGCCAAAGGGCAAAGATGTCTTCTGTTTAAATTTTTCTTCTCTTTCCATGAAATATGAATTTTATTTCAAAGCTCTTATTGTAGAATTTGGCTTCTATTGACATTAGTCCTGATTCACAGTCATGTGGAAGATTGTTTCAAAATATTGTACTATGGAGGATCTGGTTTTTTGGTTTGGGTTGCAGACAATACTAATGACTTCGGATCATTTATTCAAGAGATCTATGATTTCCAAGACTCTTTTCACTTAGATACTTTCCTTAATTATTTCCTAGTTGTTATTTTCCTAATTCTTATATATATATATAAATTCTATTACAATTATAAATGAAACAATAAATATATATCTCTATATAAAAATTGAATAGTAAGTTATACCAATGGGCATATTCTGACACTCTGTTTAAGGTAGCAAAGAAATATATTTCACAGGGAAGAGCAAATTCAACATTTTGAACATGACAAAAGCAATGGGAATAAAATCCAGAGCTTGATATTAGGTCTCTACTACAGTTTTTTAGCCAAGGCAATTTTGACTGTGACAGAGCCCACTCTAGCTAGCTTAAGTAAAGAGATTCATTGTATGTCTCTGGTAGTTTAATTTCATTGTCATCCAAGATCAGGAAGTAAATTAGAGCCAGACCTCATGGGAACCAAAACTGGATAGCCAAGTATAAGATTCTTTTTTCTCCCTTTTAGGTTGCATGGTTCCTTTCATTTTGTCTTCTCTCTGATCTTAGTATGTCAACTTCATTTATTTTCTTAACCAGTTTCTTTGGCTTGCTCGTATTGGATATGGCTTAGCAAAGTCATTTCATTTCAGACTACACTGTGGCTTTTCATTATTGATGCCTAGATGCAACTGACAACATCTTTTTGTATCTTGGCTCAAATTCTCAAAACAGTCTCATGGATTGTTTGAGGTCAAATACCCATGCCTGATCCATTTGGTAGTTTTGGTTGTGAAGGGTACAGACAACTAACCATATCTAGTAAAACCCTTACTAGTTTAGTAAACTTGAAAAAGATGCAGTTAAATTTTGTCATCTGAAAAAATGTGGATAATGACTTCAAAGTATAATGTGAGAACCAAAGTCAAATACTGTTAGGTAAGGTGTACAGAATTCTATCTATAGCAAGGGATTCTCCCTAAGGATTAATGGTTAGTGAGTAAGTTGAAGTGTTTGGCAGCTAGTATTCCCAAGTCTACAGCTACTCCTCTTTACATTCACTCCAGCTCATCTTAAGGACATAATTCCCAATCATGCTATAAGATGTGAAAGCTAATGAAATTGTATCTCTGAAGAATAGAGACCACACTGTGTTTGAATTACTGGGGTGTGAAAACAGGACAAATTAGCTTGAGCCACAGAGGAGAAAAAAATAACTATTTGTGTTCCCAAATGTTGAAATATATTTAATAATTATCCAATCTTGACATTTAGAATGTATCACCTTTTTTATTAAAATAAAGGCAAAAATACTTAGAAATATTGCAAAAAAGGTGAATGAAGTGATGAAGTGGCTGATCTGTTTGTCAGCAAGCACACTTTTTTAGATGAACTATTATCTTCAACTTGAACTAACCACTTCCTTTTATCAGGTCAATTTACTCAATTTGTGATTTGCATTTTTAAAAAAGGATTTTTGGTTTGTTTTTGTTTTTTGTTTACTTTGAAAATGACGGATTCTGGGAAGAATTGCTTAACTGTGCAACTCATCATTTGGACAATATATCAAAATGTAGAGATCAGGCCAAAAATAAACAAAAAATAATTAACTGGTTGATATGGTGCTTTTACATGAAATCCTGGGCTAAATGTCTTATTTAGTATAGTTTGTTTTTTAATGGTCTCTGTTGACCTCATAACATATAAATTGGAAAAAGATGACTGCTTTTTTTATGTCTTGTTCCCAAAAAGCTGTTCATGAGATAGGACTCGGCATTTTCCTTGTAACACCTCACTCACACAGAACATGTTGGCATAAACTCTGCTGTAACCTGAGGCAATATAACTAGCTGAGATGTCATTTCTAGGGTAACATATCTGGTTGAATAGCTAGTTATATATGAAGATGCTTAATGAATTTTCATTTAAGAGATCTACTGCAATCTTACAGAAAACATTTTGAATAATAACATTCATTCCAACAACTATGACATCATCATCATCTGATTGCACAGTCATTTGAATGACCGCGAAATATCTGTGCAAAATTTACAGGCCAATATTTATTTAACGTCCCAGTGAGGTCTCTCTTATCCTCTAAGATGGCTTATGGCCAAATGAATGACAACTGATTTTTGTAATCTAAAATGTTTAGGGCATAAAAGCTACTAAATATTATGACTAATAAACTAGATGAAATACATGGTATACCATTTTTCCTCATACAAAAAATCCAGGTTGTCTATACAACCAAAATTATTTGATGAAAGTTTCTGTAAGTCAAAGCTCTTGCCAAACCATAGGCTACTTCATCTACAACTTCTTACTAAGCATTTAGTTTTCCTACTTCAGTTTTTTCCTATGAAGCTTGTATAAACCTATTAATCTCTTATCCCTCACCTCATTTCTTTCCCTTTTGTTGTATCTTCTGGTTGTATGCTTTTAAACTTTTTCTTATATATTAATTATGTATCCTCACCTAGATGATGAACACCTCGAGAGTACAAATCATTTCTTGCATCTCTTTACTAAAAGTTGTTTATCAAATTAATGTACGTGTACTCAATAAGTACTTTCTGAATAAGAACGTTTTATACACAATAGCCTCAGCTCAGACCCCCTCAACGGCTCATAGACACTTAATGTCTAATGTCTAATATATTAGACACTAATGTCTAATGTCTAATATATTAGACACTAATGTCTAATGTCTAAATAATTAGACACTAATGTCTAATATATTTACCAAGAAGTTCTTTTTATAGTAACTATTGACATTTAGTTGATGAAAGATGTGTATAATACAATTTGTATCCTATTAGCCAATGCATAAAAATTTTAAATGTTTATTTCTGTGTTCCTTGTGTCTTATGACATAGGAATGAAAAGTCTCATAAATGCCTCTTATAAAAGTGATATTATGCATATTCAGTTTCATGTTAACTGAATTTTCTATTTGTACGATTTCAACTAAGTAGGTTAAGCAAGGGAGAGATTAAAATCTTCTGCTTTAGAACAATCGATGTGACTGAACTTGTAAAAGAGATCAGGGAAGCAAAGACTGGAAGTTAAGAGAATAGTTTCAAAGTGATTAGTATATCCTGGCAAGAGATGATTATGATGATGTCAGTCTAGTTGGAGTGGCTTTGAGGGTGGAGAAAGGTGGGTAGATTCAAAGAATATTTAGTAGGTAGAATAAAAAATTTTGGTTGGATTTCAGGTATGGTGAGGGGAAAGAGAGGATGGTTTTTGTTTCGAAAGATTCCTCTGGCTCATTTGCAGAGTGATGAGAAGGAAAAGAGGAGCCTGGAAGAAGTATGGGTTGGTTTGTTAGGGAGTTACTGTTGCTGTCCATGATGACAATTTGGATGAAGATGAAAGCAAGTGGGATGGATAGAGGTGGCCTGATTTAAGAGAGATACTGTGTTTAGAGGGTTAAAAACAAGAATTGATGATGGCTAAAGCGTCTGCCCGCAATGCGGGAGACCTGGGTTTGATCCCTGGGTCAGGAAGATCCCCTGGAGAAGGAAATGGCAAGCCACTCCAGTAATCTTGCCTGGAGAATCCCATGGATGGAGGAGCTTGGTGGGCTACAGTCCACGGGGTAGCAAAGGGTCGGACACAACTGAGCAACTTCACTTTCACTTTCTAGATATAGGAGGGGGATTAAGAAGAATAAAGTGTCAAGGGAGGCCCTAATGCATGGGTAGCTGGATGAATCATTTACTGAGGTAGGGAGTTGTGGAAGAGGATCTTATTTGGGAGGAAGATCAAAAGTTTATTTTTGGGATGTTGATCTTGAGATGACTTTGGAACATTCAGGAAGATTTTTCAAGTAGGTGAGTGAATATGTAAGTCTAGAGCTATGAAGGGAGGTTTTGGCTGGAGATATACTATTGTGAGTCATCATGTGTAGTTGACAATTAAAGGCATGCGAGTGGATGAGACTGTCAGAGAAAAGAGAGGACTGACAGTTGAGCTTAGAAACATTTTAGCCTTTACCCACTAGGTCGAGGGAGTTACACATGAAAAGGAGATAGAGGAGAAATTGTCAGGGTTTGAGCACTGGGGCTCAAATCTGTCACTGGGCTGGAGCAATGACGGAACAAGTGATAGAGTGTACGGGATATTCATAGGAGAGGGTTGTTCCTTCTCTCATCTCTGACTGACATCAATATTTTCTTATTTCCATGCTATCTGTTGATCTGATTCATTTGTAGAAACTATTCTGATAAGCAGAGAATTCTGTTTCATGAGCAATTGCTCAGTGCTTAGACCATAGAAAATATATTTGTTCTTAATTAACATTGCAAATATGTTTGTCACCCCAGAATAGAGGAAATACAGTTCTAGAACTAATGCCATTCTATCCTGCCACTCTTTTTAAAGAATTTTCACACTTTAGGGAAGATAGTGTTTTGGAATGATTACAGCCTGGAAGATAGCCCCTCCTGCTTACTCAGGTCTCTAGTCTAGATTTATCAGAAGTTATCTCTTCTCTGCCCTTTGCTTGCATTTTCTAATTATGTACCACAGTTCTTAAAATAACAGTTATTTTAACATAATAAAATATGTTTTCTCAGGCTAGAATTTTATAATTCCTCCTTTTTAGGCATCACAGGAACTAACAGTAATGGTCCAGGGAGTATATGTTTTCCCCTCTCCAAATTTCCTTCCTGTTTCATGCAGTAATAACCATTTGCTAAGGACCATTTACTTGTTGCCAAAGTAATGGAATGTCTGAAGCTGAGGTTAACATTTTTAATAGTAATGTTACATTAATTTAATAATATTATCTTGCAAAGTAAATGTAGCATTTGGCCATGGAGAAAACCATGAAGGCCAGCTCATTAATTTGTTCACTCATGGTTAATTATGTAAATAAAAAAAATTAGAACTACACTCAGAAATAAAAAGGGAAGACCTACTGATATAAGCAGCAAAATGGATGAATCTCAAAATTATTAGGGCTTCCCTGGTGGCTCAGTCAGTAAAGAGTCTGCCCACAATACGAGTGACCTGGGTTTGATCCCTGGTTTGGGAAGATCCCCTGGAGAAGGAAATGGCAACCCACTTCAGAATTCTTGCCTGGAGAATTCCATGGACAGAGGAGCCTGGCGGGCTATAGTCCATGGGGTCACAAAAAGTCGGACACGACTGAGTGACTAACTTTTGCTTTCAGAACTGTTTATGCTTAGTTAAAGAAGCCAAGCAAAATAGAATACATGATGTATGATTTTATTTCTGTAAGATTTTAAAAAATACAAATGTATCTATAGTGACAGAACAGGTCAGCGTTGCTGGGGTTTGGGGCTGAGGGTAGGGAAGTAGCCTGGGATGCATCACCAAGGGAGTGGAAGAAACTTGAGGAGCTAATAGAAATATTCATTATTTTGATGTGGTGATGATTTCAAATGTCAGAACTAATCAACTGAATACATATTTAAAGTTTATTTTACTTTGGTAAATTATATTTTTTAAAAAACTAAGTAACAATAAAAATCAAATTTACTCACCCTTCAAACTCTCACTTTCTGTGTTCCTTTTATTTTAGAGGTGAGGAAACTGAAAGCAAAGGACAGTATGTCTTATGAAAATTTCTCTGCCTAGTGTTAGGGCTGGTTGGTTATGATTAGATTGCGATTTCTCAACAACTGCCCTTCCAACAGAGTATCTCCTCCTCCTCAGAACCTTATCTAGTGAGAGAAAGAGGCCTTGAAATACGACATCCCTGGTGGTTAAAGGAGAGCTGTGTATGTTGTGAACATTGTTATTGAAAAATGAAAAACTTTACTTACCATTCAGATATCCTTTAATTACATGCAATAAAATCTCATCATCAATGTAGAGTTTTGGAAGTTCCATGCAAATTTGTAATAGGTTAAAATTTAATATTTTATTTTATTTTATTTTATTAATGTCATTTTAGTTGTCAAAGATAAGTGATATATTAGTGGAACATAATTATATTTGCAGTTAAGCCTCTATTATATAATGTCTCATATTTCAAAACCTCTGATTTTGACTGCTGCTGCTGCTGCTAAGTCGCTTCAGTTGTGTCCAACTCTGTGCGACCCCATAGACGGCAGCCTACCAGGCTCCCCCGTTCCTGGGATTCTCCAGGCAAGAACACTGGAGTGGGCTGCCATTTCCTTCTTCAATGCATGAAAGTGAAAAGTGAAAGTGAAGTCGCTCAGTCGTGTCTGACTCGTAGCGACCCCATGGACTGCAGCCTACCAGGCTCCTCCGTCCATGGGATTTTCCAGGCAAGAGTACTGGAGTGGGGTGCCATTCTCTTCTCCATGATTTTGACTACTTTTTAATAACTCGGAATTCAATAATAAATGCATTTCTGAATTGGTACAAAGTCTGTATTAATAGACTTGTCTTACAAAGCTTCACTTTTTCCCAGTCTATTTAAAATGTTGAAACCCAATATTCTGCCTGCAGTTTTTCTAGGATGTACTCAAAGGATTCATTTTTGTTTGTGTTTTAGATGGGCCAAAATTTGATGAACATGATTAATGTTATATTTTTGATAACTTCTGAATACTTTCTTAAAAATAAAAACTATTTCATTGGGTAAAAGAAGAATGAATGAGAGTAGCAGTTCAAAATGTAATTAGAATGAAAATGACAGGATTTTTTGCCATTGTATATTTTGAATAATTTTTTTTCTTGACTCTATGGAAAACACAAAAGTTGTTTATATTTATCAATCATTTTCTACTTAACATTGTTATCATTCTGGCCAAGATACTTGCCATTCCTTCTCTGCTAGAAAGAGTTGATTAACCTCTTGTGCACTCATTTTTTGAACCTTTAATATCAGCATTCATGGGCATGCTGCAGTACAGATGTAATATGATAGGACAGAATTATATCCTGGTTGTTAAGAGTGCATCATTGATATCTTCTGGAGAAGGGAGCAAAGCAGTGTCAGAAACCAAAAAGCTCTCACTGGGAGAGCTGCCCAGTGTTCCTCTATCTTCAAAACTAGCAAGGTAGAATCTCTCTGTAACCTCTGACTCTTAGCCACACATGTTCTTTTAAGGAATCATGTGATTAGCATTGAGAACACCTGCATAATTCAGGGTACTCTTGCATTTGCAAGGTCCTTAACCTTAATCACATCTGCAAAGTCACCTTTGCGACTGAGAGTAGCCTGGTCATAGGTTTTAAGGATTAGGGTATAGACGTCTTTGGGAGGCCATTATTATGTTTGTTATATGGGTGAAATTCAAGAACAGTTAGGGACTAAAACAAGGGCAGGGAGAGACTGAATTAATGGATATATTTCAGAGAGTATCAGTTATGTGGTTTTCAACAGAAGAGTCAACAAACGGCGGGGGGCACATTGGGGGGAACTACCAAAAGAAAAAAAGCAGGCATCAGGATAACACTTTTAGTTATCAGTTGCCACACTTTGCACGTAAAAAGCAATACTCTTTGTTCAGTCAATGTTTAAATAAACTAATTACATGAAAGGATCTGTTCTGTCACCGGGTTTTAAATTTTGTAGCAGGTGAAATTTCATTACTTAGGTACTTGAAGTTCTGTAGCAAACATTTATGAGAATGAGTTGACAACTATTAGGGTAAAAGAAAAATTAGGTTAATACCATTTTTAAACCTAGAGTTTCTTGCTTAGGATGTATTAAAGATTCATAGGAGAATGATGATAATTATACACCAAATAAACTAGAGACTACAAGAGTCTTAGGAAGATTTTACTTAAATAGATGAAACTATGTTATGTGAACATCAATAGGAGAGTAAGATTAGTTCTAGCTTTTAAATTAGCAAAACAAAAAAATTCTATTTTCACAAAGCTTAGTTGATATGGAAAGGCAGATTATACTTCAACAATTTTTTAAAAAACACTGCTGGATAATATTCTTTTTGTTTTAGTTCATTAAATGCCCTTAATTCCTTAAGGAATCCTTTTAAACTATATTTTTCTTTTTAAAATAAATTTTAATAAATGGACTGGATAAAATTAATACTCTGTTGATTCTAATAGATGCAAATATAGCTGGATATGGTGGTCTTAAAATTAACTGTAGTTTGAGATTTAGAGCTCAAGCTATAAAATCTGTGACAGGTGATCTAGGCAGAGTTGGAAGATAATTTTGTGTATCATGGGAAATTCCTCAGCTTCAACTATGTAGAAAGTTTTTAAAAATGCTCTCTTATGTTTATAAGGAAAAACTGGTTTTACATATAACAAATAGCTGACCTTTGCAATAGAATTATTTGGTCTGTTTTTTAAAGTTAACTCTAAATTTAGTAATAATGGCTGCACATTGACACCATGTTTACTAGTATAATTCTCTTATTCCATCTCCTGGAGTTGGGTAGATAACCTGGAAAGATCCAGAGTTTGCTTTATTTCACTCTTCCTCGAGTCTTAGAGGAAAAAAGGAAAGGACCATGTGAAGTGAAGGGCATCTGGAGGCAGGGAAGGGAATTAATGCTTCTTAACACAAGCTACGCACTAGGTACGATGCTTCATGCTTTACACACATTGCCAAAACTTACCGAGT
Organism: Bubalus bubalis; assembly: GCF_019923935.1. Classification (NCBI taxonomy): domain Eukaryota; kingdom Metazoa; phylum Chordata; class Mammalia; order Artiodactyla; family Bovidae; genus Bubalus; species Bubalus bubalis. The sequence goes on along the minus strand of NC_059159.1, from coordinate 109,837,043 downwards.
TCATCCTTATCCAAGAGAGAGAAATGAAACTTAGAGTGGCCAAGAATTTTGTCAAACACACCTGTGCAGTACAGCATGACTTGAACGCAAGTAGACTTGACTCTGAAGCTTTGTTCTTCTCCTTGTCTCGGTGCTTCCTTCTTGAACCTTAAGATCCATTTTTTCTGCTTCTGCTCCTTAAATAGAAGGCACTGTGTGCAATAAAGAAAGGGCAGGTCCTCAAAACGTGTGACACTGACAGGTTTACAGGATTTTCCAGAGTATCCCAAGGTTCCGAAATCAGAAAAGCCTTCAAGTCATGGAGCCATTCTTGTTATAGTTGTGTGATCCATCTACTCCTTTAACCCAAAGTCTCACTTCCATGTAGTTATGAATCTTCTCCAGGAGCAGATGGCCTATGAAACTGGCTATGTTCTCTGCATGGTTACAGTGTATGAGGGCTCCCTTTTCTCTATACCCTCTCTAGCATTTATTGTCTGTAGATTTTTGATGATAGCCATTTTCTGAATGGTGCAAGGTGGTACCTCATAGTTTTGATTTGTATTTCTCTATTGATTAGCGATGTTTAGCATCTTTTCCTGTGCCTCTTAGCCATTTGTATGTCTTGGACAAAATGTCTATTTGAGATGGTTATACTTCAGCTCAGTTCTTCCTGTCTTATCAACTCAAAGAGATTTCTCTGAGGACTCCTGCCTTCTTGTCTGTTCCTCTCTTCCTTACACTCGATCAGCATAAGGAATAGAGTGTAGGGCCTAAATCATTTTTCCTTATTTTAAAAGAACTTTAATAATGTGGACTAAAGTTGGACCTACAAAACAAAAAGAGTTATCACACAGGCTACTGAAAGGGAAATGACCTCTTAAAGGCGGGAATATGTGGAAAATATGTTTGCAGAGTACATTGTGAGAAACGCTGGACTGGAAGAAACACAAGCTGGAATCAAGATTGCCGGGAGAAATATCAATAACCTCAGATATGCAGATGACACCACCCTTATGGCAGAAAGTGAAGAGGAACTAAAAAAGCCTCTTGATGAAAAGTGAAAGAGGAGAGTGAAAAAGTTGGCTTAAAGCTCAACATTCAGAAAACAAAGATCATGGCATCCGGTCCCATTACTTCATGGCAAATAGATGGGGAAACAGTGGAAGCAGTGTCAGACTTTATTTTTCTGGGCTCCAAAATCACTACAGTTGGTGACTGCAGCCATGAAATTAAAAGACGCTTACTCCTTGGAAGGAAAGTTATGACCAACCTAGATAGCATATTCAAAAGCAGAGATATTACTTTGTCAACAAAGGTTCGTCTAGTCAAGGCTATGGTTTTTCCTGTGGTCATGTATGGATGTAAGAGTTGGACTGTGAAGAAAGCTGAGTGCCGAAAGAATTGATGCTTTTGAACTGTGGTGTTGGAGAAGACTCTTGAGAGTCCCTTGGACTGCAAGGAGATCCAACCAGTCCATTCTGAAGGAGATCAGCCCTGGGATTTCTTTGGAAGGAATGATGCTAAAGCTGAAACTCCAGTACTTTGGCCACCTCATGCGAAGAGTTGACTCATTGGAAAAGACTCTGATGCTGGGAGGGATTGGGGGCATGAGGAGAAGGGGACGACAGAAGATGAGATGGCTGGATGGCATCACTGACTCAATGGACGTGAGTCTCAGTGAACTCCAGGAGTTGGTGATGGACAGGGAGGCCTGGCATGCTGTGATTCATGGGGTCACAAAGAGTCGGACATGACAGAGTGACTGATCTGATCTGATCTGATGTTTGGTAAAATGGATATAGATCTCTGTACTCTTTTTATGTGATGAAGGATAATATAATTGTGTTCATGGTGTATTGATCACAAGTACATTTTATTTTTAAGGCCAGTATGGTATCATTTAAAAAGCATCTATGGAAGTACTTAAAATTTAAGCAGGCTTTACTGAAAAGGTGTTGGTTACATCATAATGCTCATAAGCAGGAAAATGTACCTCAATGTGATGTCCTGGAGAAGGAAATGGCAACCCACTCCAGTGTTCTTGCCTGGAGAATCCCAGGGACGGGGGAGCCTGATGGGCTGCCACCTATGGGGTCGCACAGAGTCAGACACGACTGAAGCGACTTAGCAGCAGCAGCAGCAGTAATGTCCTTAGTCTTTAACAGTGGTGTTTATAAGGAATTTATAGTGATAGAACAAAAAACCTTTACAATAATATTTTGAAAACAAGATGGAAGTTGGGGATATGATATTTACTTAATTATGAAAGTGGATAAAATTCTAAACAAAACTGCTAAAATGTTAACAGTATTTGCCTGGGGAATTTGGGCTTATTGCTGATATTTTTCTGCTTCATTATATTTGTTTCCACTACTTTAAAGTGGAAAATCAAATAAGGTTCCATGATGAGGGGGGAAAAAAAAACAGACAATTTTATGAGTATTTTCAAGTGACCAGTGAGGAAACAAAAGATCTTTCTGGCCAGATGAGACTTAATATTACTGCAAGTTAATTGATTCTGTGATCCTTCTGTTTAGATTAAAGTCAGTAGAAATCAGATAGTAACTGTATACCTAAATATTGTGTTATTTTAGCAACAGGAAAAAAATAATAAAAGTTATGCAACAATTTTTCAACTATCATGAATCAAGAAAAGGCATCTCAGGAATCATATAAGGCACATTTTTGAACATTAAAATGATCTTTGTAGAAATAATCATAAATCAATTATATAATTTTGAAGTAAATAGGAATAACATCTTAGTGCATTTTGCTATGTTCTAGTTTTTATAACTTCCTCTGATACAAGATTAGCTTTGTCTGAAGAACCACACAGGTCATTTAGAAGTTTGGAAACAAGCTATCAGGTATCAGTTCATACTTTTTAAAGCTATTAAAGTACTAGACTTGGGGATTAACATCAGTAAGCAATGAGTAGTTAGATTATATAAATTCATAAGTATATTAATTTTAAAATTCTGAGTGTTTCATTTTTTCTAAATAGATGTTGTCAGAGCAGATTTAGGCTCACAGCAAAACCGAACAGAAAGTACCGAGAGTTCCCATATTCTTTTATACCCCTTGCCTCACATAGATGCAACCTCCCCCATGCATCATCATCCACATCAAAGTGGTACATTTATTTCAGTCAGTGAACCTACATTGACACACCATTATCACCCAAAAGTTTGCATTAAGGTTCAATCTGAGCATTGTACATCTGTGGATTTGGACAAATATATAATGACATGTATCTACCAGTATCACATGCAGAGAAGATTTCTGCTTCCCTAAAAACCCTTTGTGCTCTGCCTATTCATTGTTCCATTTCTCTAACCCCTGGCAAGCACTGATCCTTTTACTGCCTCCATAGCTTTGTCTTTTACAAAATGTTATATAATTGAAATCATATATAGCATGTATCCTTTTCACATTGGTTCTTTTCACTTAGTAATGTGTGCTTAAGTTTCCACAATGTCTTTTCATGGTTTGAAAACTTGTTTCTTTTTAACACTAAATAATATTCCCTAGTCTGGATGGACCACAGTTGGTTTGCCTGTTTACCTAGTGAAAGTCATCTTGGTTGCTTCCAAGTTTTGGAGTTTTTTTTTGTTTGTTTGTTTGTTTTAAGCTGCTATAAATGTGTGCAGGTTTTTGTGTAAGTGTACATTTGCAGATTTCTTAGGTAAATTTGATGGAGCTTGATCACTGGATCATATGGTAAGAGCATATTTGGTTTTATAAGAAATTAACAAACTGTCTTCCTGTGATTGTATCATTTTCACCACCAGTGAATGAGAGTCCCTGTTGCCCCACATCCTCACCAGCATCTGGTGTTGTCCATGTTGTAGATTTTGGCCATACTGTTAGGTGTGTTTTAATTTGCAATTCTGTAACATATAATTTGGTGCATCTTTTCATAGACTTCTGGTCATCAATATATCTTCTTCCAGGTGTCCAGATCTTTGGCCCAGTTTTAGTAGAATTTTTTATTTTCTTATTGTTGCATTTAAGAGTTTTATTGTGCATTTTGAGTAATGGTGTTTGATCAGATATGTCTTTTGCAAATATTTTCTCCCTGTTTGTGACTTCTCTTCTCATTCTCTCAGGCACGTCTTTCACATAACAGAAGCTTTCATGAAGCCCAGTTTATCAATTACTTCTTTCATGACTCATGCCTTTGGTATTGTATCTAAAAGGCCATTGCTATATTCAAGGTCATCTAGATTCTCTCCTATGTCATTTTCTAGGTGTTTTATGGTTTTGCACTTTACATTTAGGTTTATGATCCATGCTGAATTAATTTTTGTGTAAGGTATGAGGTCTATCTAGATACATTTTATTACCTATGGATGTCAAGTTGTTCTATCACCCATTTTCTGAAGAGTCTATCTTTCCTCCATTATATTGTCTTTCCTCTTGTCAAAGACCAATTGACTATATTCATGCAAGTCTATTTCTGGGCTCTCTATTCTGTTACATGGGTTGATTTGTCTATTCTTTCACTAACGCCACACTGTTTTGAAGAGATATTACCTTGAAAACTAATAGAAAGTAGAGTTTTTTCCTTCTTGACTGTGATACATATTTTCTAAAAAGATATTATTTTTGTAGAACTTGTTTCTCTAATGTTGAAATTAGTTCTGATATCCTAAAGAACTTAAATTGTGTTGAAAATATGAATTTACAGAAAAAAAAATACTTTCTTAGTGACAGTTTGGTTTCACTATACCTATTTGTATACAAGTTTTAAACTCATTTCTACAAGAATGGATGTGAAATAATTATCAGAATGACATTAGATTATATTTTGTGCATGTTTTCTTTAAAGTTACTTCTAAAAAGTATGTAAGAATAAAGAGATGAAGAAAGAAAAAGTATAACATTGTGGTTTCTGTTTATCCAGTTCTAGAGTAATCCTTCTGATAATTTTTAGTAGGAAGGTATATTGAGGAATAAAACTCAATTGAGGAACAGATTAAGAATTTAAACCAATACAGATTAGAAGCTGTTTTAATCATTTATTACTATTTCTTAAACTTTACAAATTATATTTTATTTCACCTCTTTATTGACTATGTGATTAAAAAAAATACATCAAGCTGTATCAGGTTTAACTTTCCTTGGTGCCTACATTTTGGTAAAGAGTGTTATTCAGGGTGTTGTCCTATGTTTGAAATCTCAGAGTATGTCTGTTCAGTCTGAAAGATTGATTTGTATTAGCCAAAATCACAAGAGACTGATTTATAGGCCTTAATGCCCACTTATTAATTTACAGTAGGAGCTATATTAATACAATAACTGGGTCAGTTAACTATATAAGACACTCCCTTTGGGTGAGTAGATGTACTCTAGTGGCCAAATTGTAGATAGGAAGCTTGTTTGGAGGCTATAAAATTAGAGCAATGGGAATTGAATATTAATAGGTATTTCTTTATAGCTAAGAAGCCTGATAATTTGCCCTTTACCCCTCTAGGGATTTTTCAATTATAATAACCAGAGATGTTGCCCAGATCGCCCCTTTAAAATTTTTTTAACCTACCACTCCTTTCCTTGGATTGTATAAGTTTACTGAAACATACTGTCATGAAATCATCCTTCATGAAATGTTTGTGTCTAGTTCCAAGATTATAGTATATTTCTGATTCATTTTACTGAGTGAGTTCTGTTAATTCTTGGAAACAGATCTTCCTCAAAAAGATAAACTGTCTGAAAATAATAGTATAGGATACAATGAATCCAGCTATTGTATGTCGATTATTACTCCTTTTAATTTCAGAGATTACCACACTGTGATTTAGGATTCTATCCCATTTTTTCACTTGTTCTTTTTCCCTGTAGTATACTGGATGATAGGATATACCTATCATCCTAACTTTCAGTTCAGTTCAGTCCTTAAGTAGTGTCTGACTCTGCGACTCCATGAACTGCAGCACACCAGGCCTCCCTGTCCATCACCAACTCCCAGAGTTTACCCAAACTCATGTCCATTGAGTCGGTGATGCCATCCAGCCTCTCATCCTCTGTCAGCCCCTTCTCCTCCTGCCCTCAACCTTTTCCAGCATCGAGGTCTTTTCAAATGAGTCAGCTCTTAGCATCAGGTGGCCAAAATGTTGGCATTTCAGCTTCAACATCAGTCCTTACAATAAACACCTAGGACTGATGATCTTTAGGATAAACTATTTGAATCTCCTTGCAGTTCAAGGGACTCTCAAGAATCTTCTCCAACACCACAGTTCAAAAGCATCAATTCCTCGGTGCTCAGCTTTCTTTATAGTCCAACTCTCTCATCCATCCATGACTACTGGAAAAACCATAGCCTGGACTAGATGGACCTTTGTTGGCAAAGTAATGTCTCTGCTTTTGAATATGCTATCTAGGTTGGTCATAACTGTTCTTCCAAGGAGTAAGCATCTTTTAATTTCATGGCTGCAGTCACCATCTGTAGTGATTTTGGAGCCCCCAAAAATAAAAAGTCACCCACTGTTTCCACTGTTTCCCCATCTATTTCCCATGAAGTGATGGGACCAGATGCCATGATCTTCGTTTTCTGTATGTTGAGCTTTAAGCCAACTTTTTCACTCTCCTCTTTCACTTTCATCAAGAGGCTCTTTAGTTCTTCTTCACTTTCTGCCATAAGGGTGGTGGCATCTGCATCTTTGAGGTTATTGATATTTCTCCCGGCAATCTTGATTCCAGCTTGTGTTTCATCCAGCCAGCGTTTCTCATGATGTACTCTGTATATAAGTTAAATAAGTAGGGTGACAATATACAGCCCTGACGTACTCCTTTTCCTATTTGGAATCAGTCTGTTGTTCCATGTCCAGTTCTAACTGTTGCTTCCTGACCTGCTTATAGGTTTCTCAAGAGGCCGGTCAGGTGGTCTGGTATTCCCATCTCTTTCAGAATTTTCCACAGTTGATTGTGATCCACACAGTCAAAGGCTTTGGCATAGTCAGTAAAGCAGAAATAGATGTTTTTCTGGAACTCTCTTGTTTTTTCGATGATCCAGCAGATGTTGGCAATTTGATCTCTGGTTCCTCTGCCTTTTCTAAAGCCAGGTTGAACATCTGAAAGTTTACGGTTCACATATTGCTGAAGCCTGGCCTGGAGAATTTTGATCATTACTTTGCTAGCGTGTGAGATGAGTGCGATGTGCAGTAGTTTGCGCATTCTTTGGCATTTCCTTTCTTTGGGATTGGAATGAAAACTGACCTTTTCCAGTCCTGTGGCCACTGCTGAGTTTTCCAAATTTGCTGGTGTATTGAGTGCAGCATAATTGTGTATTTTATTTTGATAGCTATGAATATCAGTAGTATAGTATTTTTAGTATTTTTGCTATCTACCTTAATATGTTATATATTTTATAAAAGAAATTCTTTTTAAAGATTTATTCTCCATTATGAAGTTCTGATCTATTGGTTGAGTAATAGAAATCCTTAATTCAATTTTAAATTCCATAAATCACCTTCAGAAAGTAAAATAGCATGCTGGGGAATTTTTTCGTATAATTTTGTCAATTCTGTCATGACATATTTATGCTATTTTGATAAAAGTGAATGTGTATTTTCATTGTAAATTAACATGTCAGTATAAAGGTTTTGGCTTCCCGCATGGCACTAATGGTAAAGAACCCTCCTGCCAATGCAGGAAACATAAGAAATGCCGGTTTCCATCCCTTGTTTGGAAGATCCCCTGGAGGAGGGCATGGCATCCCACTCCAGTATTCTTGCCTGAAGAATTCCATGGATAGAGGAGCCTGGTGGGCTACAGTCTATAGGGTTGCATAGAGTCGGACACAACCGAAGTGACTTGGCGTGCACGCACGTACATAAAGAGTTTTAGGAAGAATTTCATTCTAAGAAAATGGTAACAATGAATTAAATATTCAAGGTGTGTCTTCCCTTTGAGATATTTATTAAATACAGTATATTTGTTATTCCTTTTTATGTTAATTCAGAATTATATCAAAGTTGTAAAATCATGAAAATAATGAAAGATCCAGCATTGGAAAAATGCAATTGTGGTAGTTCTTGACAAGCATAATTTATTTTTGAGTGATATGCTTTTACAGTGATGGCTGGCATCCTTTGCTTATGTCTGCTAAGTAATTAAAATGAGTTTGCCTTTACCATTTGCACTAGGAAACATCTATTTTTCATGCATTGAAAGTAAAACTTCTATTTTGGTATCTTTCTGGAAAATATATGTGAGAAATGTTTATTATTACTTTGAGCCTGTTTGTATTGACTATTCATGAAACAAATGGAAATTTTGCTATGAATACAACACAAAAGTGGAATATTTATGAAACTTACCTCAGAAAGTCTAGATGCTGAAAATTATAGCCGTAATGAAATGGGTAATAACCAAGAATGTTTGTTGTGAGTCCTTTTGAAAAAGAATACATAATCTGATGAAACTACATTATTAAGTACACATTAAAAAACTAAGAGTTTCAGATGTTGTTTGTATCTCTGACACTAAGTTCTGTTTCATAAGGTGGCTCCAGTGATTCTTTGGAACATGTAGCAGGACCTTAAAGTATTGACCAGTTAAAAACAAAATCTTACACTATGGAAAACTCTGATAGTTGAGTCAAGTGCCAGTCAATCTTAGGCTACAATGTCTCTTGATGCTAGAACGATATAGTCTGTGTTAAACTGGAAAGAGAGATATTTAGGGGAGTATTGTTTACAATTTAACACCAATATGAGACCTCAGTTCATTAAAATTGGCTTCATAATCTTATGTTCCTAAAGGTTGGAAAATCAGTCTTAACCAGAAGCCCCCATTGGTCTGTATTTCTTTTCATTGATAGTTTATTGGTTTTCTGCTTCTACAGTTTCATGGGCTGTCTTTGAGTTTCAAGTACAGAACACAGCAGTACTGTTTATGTCAATGCCCCCCATTACTTTGTTTTCTCTAGTGTAAAATAATTTTCATTCTGACCCAGAACAAGTCCTACCTAATCTCCAGCTGGCCCCCGTAAATGAAATGACTAGGTTCTTCAATTTAAGGGTGTTAAATACTATCTTTAGGAAAGGCGTTTTAATGAAGTGATAACTGATCATTAAATAGTTATGCCAACTATACATTCTTTTTGAATTGCTAATAAGACCATATAAATGTATAATCACAAATTGATGTTTAAATTATATATATAAACAACCTTATTAATTTCCCACTCCATTCTCCTGGATTCATGCTGAGATAACCTCAAATAATTCTCTATGCTCAGTGACAATGTGTAAAAACAAATAATCTTTTTATTTCTGAAATAAATATTTCTCAGTTATCATTCTTTCATATAGATTATAAGTTATTTTTATTGATTTGGGGGAGTCAAGAATGTTAAAATATACTGAAACACATAAATCTTAAACATTTAATTATTGATATGAGTAAAATTCTTAGATAAAAAAGTTTCAATGGCAAGTCACATAAAACATAGACCTCTAACCCTAAAACTCGAGAACTGTTGTCACTTTCAGAAAATAAAACTCTATAGTAGAAAAGTTGAGTAAACAATAAAGTAAAAGAATAAGCCTACTCAGGCAACTCAGATTTATCCTAGAATTTATTCAGTATTAATAAGTTCATTAATGTTCTTAGTTGCTCAGTCGTGTCTGGCTCTTTGCGACCCCATGGACTGTAGGCCACCAGGTTCCTCTGTCCATGGGGATTTTCCAGGCAAGAATACTGAAGTGAGTTGCCATGCCATCCTCCAGGGGATTTCCCTAACATGGGATCAAACCCAGGTCTCCCACATTGCAGGAGGATTCTTTACCATCTGAGATATAAGTTCATTAATAGAAGAGTCAAATATCACGAGCTAGCAGAAACCAATAGGGTTATGATAATAGGTAAGGAAAAGACATTTGATAAACATTAGCACATTTTATCAGTTCAGTTCAGTTCAGTTCAGTCGCTCAGTCGTGTCTGACTCTGCGACCCCATGAATCACAGCACGCCAGGCCTCCCTGTCCATCACCAACTCCCGGAGTTCACTCAAACTCATGTCAATCGAGTCGGTGATGTCATCCAGCCATCTCATCCTCTGTCATCCCCTTCTCCTCCTGCCCCCAAATCCCTCCCAGCATCAGGGTCTTTTCCAATGAGTCAACTCTTCGCATGAGGTGGCCAAAGTACTGGAGTTTCAGCTTTAGCATCATTCCTTCCAAAGAACACCCATGGCTGATCTCCTTCAGAATGGACTGGTTGGATCTCCTTGCAGTCCAAGGGACTCTCAAGAGTCTTCTCCAACACCACAGTTCAAAAGCATCAATTCTTTGGCACTCAGCCTTCTTCACAGTCCAACTCTCACATCCATACATGACCACAGGAAAAACCACAGCCTTGACTAGACGAAACTTTGTTGGCAATGTCTCTGCTTTTCAATATGCTGTCTAGGTTGGTCATAGCTTTCCTTCCAAGGAGTAAGCATCTTTTAATTTCATGGCTGCAGTCACCATCTGCAGTGATTTTGGAGCCCAAAAAATAAAGTCTGACACTTTTTATGAGGCCACTCAAAATATAAATATAAGAATATTTCCTTGACATAATTAGCATATATACTCCAAAATAATATGTATTTCTACCCAGTTAAAACACTTACTTGCATAAAATGCAGAATATGTTCATCATGATTATTTTAGCATACATTATTTTTAGTATTTTTGGCTGTTTTACAAATGTAAAACAATGTAGATGCCAAAATATCAGTATAAGAATAACCAAGAAAATTCATTGTAATTAATTTAAAATAATTTAAATTAAGAAATGACTCAAGTTCTTAGAAAATAGGTAACTACTGGTTAAACTTAATTGTAATACATTTACAGTTTTCCCTTCAAAAAAGGAGGAGAAATGCCCAATATAAAGCAGTTTTAAATAAAAGGTGGGCAGTTTGAGTAACAAATCTACTTAGATGCACATTTTATACAATTTACTACAGTGATTTTCAAAGAATTAAATTATAATAATATATAAGAAAAAATTATATATTTATTAGTTCTTAGTTGAAAAAATAATCCAAATTTAAAAGTGCCAGAAGAAGTTTAAAAGGAAAAAGATCAACAAGTTTAATTAATTTTTTTAAAGATAGTCACCCTAAGGAACCAAAATAATTAGGTAACTAAGTATGATACTTAAAAAATATTAAGAGCAAATAGAATTTTTCAAAAGGCAATATATTTGTATTATTAACATATAAATATATAATATATTTATAAAATAAATGCAGTATGTAAATATGCAATTTGGTAAGAAAAATATTTGATCAAGTAGATAAAAGATCAAATTTAATAAAGTACAACAGCAACTAACAAAATTCACAAGAGTGGCCATGTTGATAAATAAACATGAAAATAGAGAAAGATCAAAGCATTGTTATATTAGGTATAAATTGAAAGAGAGAACAAAGGAAAACGAAATTTTAAAGTAAGAAGTAAGAAAATGGTTTCCCCTAATGAGGTTGCCATGAAACCATCAGTCACGTACTGCTGCAGTCAGTCCACATAAAACTAACTTTGAAATTCATCAGTATTCCAAGAAGTGTTTATATCCTTTGACCCAGTAATCCCACTCCAGATTAATTTAATTGAAGATAAAGCTAAAATCATTAGGCTAAAAATACATGAAATGTTTATTTAGCACAGCAGCATTTATTCTAGTAAAAACATTGGAAGCAAACTAAATAGTGAATAATATATGAATTGCTAAAGTATGTTTCATAGTAATGGCAAATAAATCTTTTACAGACAGTAGGCAACGGCACCCCACTCCAGTACTCTTGCCTGGAAAATCCCATGGATGGAGGAGACTGGTGGGCTGCAGTCCATGGAGTCGCTAAGAGTCGGACATGACTGAGCGACTTCACTTTCACTTTTCACTTCCATGCATTGCAGAAGGAAATGGCAACCCACTCCAGTGTTCTTGCCTTGAGAATCCCAGGGACAGAGGAGCCTAGTGGGCTGCTGTCTATGGGGTCACACAGAGTTGGACACGACTGAAGTGACTTAACAGTAGCAGCAGCAACAATGATACAGTCTCAAAATATCCCTGAACAGATACTTTAGTTTTTTTAAACTATCTTTATATTTGAAAAAAAAATAAAGAAACCTATAGATATTAGAATAGTGTTTATATATATATATATATATATATATATATACACCCCACCCTGCTTGCCAGATTAGATTTGTAATATAAAAAGAATAAACTTAAAATTGAGAGAAAAAGGGACACTTTCCATACTGACCATGTCTGTGTGTTACTTACAAAAATATCAAACTAAGAGCAGAAAATGAAAAAAGAAAGTGTTTATGGGACTGTTCCACATTAATTCAGGCAAAGTTCTCTCTGCCAACTGGTGCCAATTACAAATGGAGGTCCTGGAGGCCAATAGAAGTCATATTATGGTTGTGAGTCTAGCATGAAGTTGTTAAAAAAAAAAAGAGAGAGAGCGCGAGATGGTCTAGTCATATAACCAGAAAGTTAACAGATCTGCAGGGATTTCCTGGTTAGTCCAGAATTTAGATTGCAGAGTTATGACTTAATGTCAGTGAGCAAAATTTTTCTTTCCATCGTCTAAACTATAACCAACCAGATATATTTATGGTAAGAGTTAGCAAAGCCCCTGTGCATTTTTGCTTGAGACTATGCACTTAGAACAATTATGTATATGCATCACAATCAAATATCCTTTTTATTAATGGCAACCATCAAACCCTAGAAGAGGATCAAACTATCAACTTGAAATGCAGAATGAGAAAATTTAGTATTCATGAGCCACTTTTCTTGGATGTTCTCTTTACAGTTAGAGAAAATTGCAAAGAAACATCATGATTAGGAATAAGCCATGATTGCATAAAGAAATTTCCAAAGAAAATGGTCCTAGTATCCATATAAATCCTGATGATAAGACGATATAGCTGTGAAGAACAGGCATCATGACCTAAAAGAGAAAGTGGGGCAATGCTAAATTTTTACAATTTCTAAACCTAATCTGAGAGCTGACATGTTACATCCTTCTCACGTATTCTGGTAGAAAAGAACCCACTTGCCAACGCAGGAGACTTAAGAGATGCAGGTTTGATCCCTGGGTCTGAAAGATCCCCTGGAGGAGGAAACGGCAACCCACTCTAGTATTACTATCTGGAGAATCCCATGGACAGAAGAGCCTGGCAGGCTACAGTCCTTGGGGTCACACAGAGTCAGATATGACTGAAGCAACTTAGCACAGCACATATTCTATAGAATGAGTCTCAACCCTGACTGCATATGAGTATCTCATTAGAGTGCTTAAAAATTCCTGATGTCCAGGCCATGACAGAGCATTAAGATAGAACCTCTGGAGGTGGACCCAGGCATCATTATTCTTAAATATCTGCAAGAAATACCAATATGCACACAAGGCTGAGAACTAGTGCCTTAAAGGAATATCAATGGTTTAAGAAAGTTATTTCATAAAATAGGGGCTGCAAATAAAAATATCTATGTGGTCCTGATACATAGTTAAATAGTGTAAATGAGTAAAGCTGACCAGGTTTTCTTTCATAATAGTGTCTTCAGTATTCTTTCAAAGCAAATACTTTGCACACATATCAATATTACATGTTTAGGAATGGTTTGTTTTCTACCACCCCCAGCCACCCCCTCCCAACCCAGATATTTTCCTGTGTGTTATTAAAATGTATTTGGACCTGTCTTTGGTTTGGGCCTCTCTTTGATTTGTCCAATTTTGATAGAGTTTCAGAACAAGAAATATTTCATTTTCTACTTTATTGTATGAAAACCTAGAACAAGGGTGATAATAAAAGACAATCAACATTTGTCGGCTGCACCATGGCAGCTGCTCTCTCTCTGTGGCCTTCGGTTACCATGCAGTAGTGCAGATCCAGTCATTACCATACTTTCTAGATAGTTCAGAAGACAAGAGACTCAAATTTGTGTATGAAGTCACTCAGTATTTATATATTGGTAACTCAATTTAAAAAGGGAGAGGATGGGATGATTTGGGAGAATGGCATTGAAACATGTGTAATATCATATATGAAATGAGTCGCCAGCCCAGGTTCGATGCATGATACTGGAATCTTGGGCTGGTGCACTGGGACAACCGAGAGGGATGATATGGGGAGGGAGGAGGGAGGAGGGTTCAGGATGGGGAACACATGTATACCTGTGGCAGATTCATTTTGATATATGGCAAAACCAATACAATATTGTAAAGTTAAAAAAAAAAGTGCGGTGTACATCAACATTGCAAGCCAAAGAATACACGTGCGGGCTTTTTCTGCTCACAAACCAAATCTGGTCAGTGGGGTGGAAGTTCATAGGTTTTGTTCTAAGGTAAATCTATTGAGGCCCCATAACTAGTTGACCTAATTGTATCATTTCAGAAAAAATCTGTTCTTGACTGTAAAATAAGCAGGGTTCAGATTCAGTTATAAAAAATATGACTTGTTCTAAAAGTAAGGTCAAAGAACTAGAATTAAGGCATGTGGTCAGATTTAGACTATTGGCCGACTATTGGCCAAAGGTTTTTGATAATGAGTGCTTCTATGCTGCTACTGCTGCTGCTACTGCTGCTAAGTCGCTTCAGTCATGTCTGACTCTGTGCGACCCCATAGACAGCAGCCCACCAGGCTCCCCTGTCCCTGGGATTCTCCAGACAAGAATACTGGAGTGGGTTGCCATTTCCTCCTCCAATGCATGAAGGTGAAAAGTGAAAGTGAAGTCGCTCAGTCCTGTCCGACTCTGAGCGACCCCATGGACTGCAGCCTACCGGGCTCCTCCATCCATGGGATTTTCCAGGCAAGAGTACTAGAGTTGGGTGCCATCGCCTTCTCTGGAGTGCTTCTATAGTAACGTTAAATCAACTCTCACCAGGGGCAGTGCGTGTTCTATGGACTCTGGCAGGGTTTAGTTAGTAGGGAAGATGAGAACTGTGAGAACTAACATCAGTCATATCTGAAGCCTTGGAATAAATCTTTACACCGTTGACCTTTACTGTGGCTTGTTGATATCTTCCTCTTGTTACCACCAAAATCTAAACAGCTCACATAATCTTCCATATGGTCTTTTCACAAGGTTGGTTCTTGGAGAGAATTTGGGGAGAAAAATATGTTCTCCTTTAGCTGACTAGACAAAATATTGATGTTATATCTGGAGAGCAGTGGTCCTCAAACCTCAATGCACATTAGAATCATCTGGGAAGAGTTGTTAAAGCACAGATTGCTGGTCCTGCCCCCAGAGTCTCTGATGAGTAGGTGTGTAATGGGACCTGAGAATTAACATTCCCAGCTGATGTTGATTGCTGCTAGTCTGGGAACCACATTTTGAATCCTCAGGTCTAAGATCTTTAATTCTCATTTCCCTGCTAACCTATTTTTGTATACCTTTGTTTCTGATAGTGGGAAATGATGTTCTTTTGGTGTGTGTGTTAGAGTTCTCCTTTGAATAAAGTAAGTACCAATGCTAAATAAGTATTACAAAGTATTTCTTCATAGAGACAGCACTAATCTTTGGATACTGTTAATTGGCAATTGTAGGAGACACTTGAGATCCCTTTCTTGTAAGTTTTCTGTGGCAGTCAATGGAAGCTATCTCTGCATTCCAAACTTCCTGGCATATTGGTGGGGATGATAACTGGGGAACCCCAGAGCCTATACCTTATATAGTCCCAGTGCAGGTTCCTAGATTGTCTGGTTGAAAGCAGGATATCTGTCTTTTCCTTGTCTTTATGTATCTGGTGTTATTTTCTAAGACAGTTAAATCACGAGGCACACCCTGGAAGCTGTTCATGGTTTCCTTGTTATTATGATGTTAGTTACTGGAGCTGTCATTTGTCAGGCATGGACCTAGTAATTGAACTCTGTGGAGATCAGAATTACTGAGAGGGAAAACATAAGTATATTCAGTTCAGCCAGATATTTTTTCTGTATTATTTTCTGGGAAGGATTCCATTTGGAACAAATCTTAAAGGAACAAGTCAGTGATTCTCAACTCTGGCTGAGATATTTTTAAAAATCCCTGGGCTTTGGGGTAGGAGACTGAGTGTTTGGACCCTCCACCCCCACCCCAGATTAATTAAATGTGATGCTACAGGGGTGGCGCCTGGAATCGTGTTATATTTAAAAATCTCTCTAGATTGCTGCCACTGCCAAGTCGCTTCAGTCTTGTCCGACTCTGTGCGACCCCATAGACAGCAGCCCACCAGGCTCCCCCATCCCTGGGATTCTCCAGGCAAGAACACGAGTGGATTGCCATTTCCTTCTCCAATGCAGGAAAGTGAAAAGTGAAAGGGAAGTCGCTCAGTCGTGTCCGACCCTCAGTGACCCCATGGACTGCAGCCTACCAGGCTCCTCTGCCCATGGGATTTTCCAGGCAAGAGTACTGGAGTGGGGTGCCATCGCCTTCTGCACTCTCTAGATTAGTGGTTCTCATATTTTGACCGGCCTCAAAATTACTTGCAAAGACTGTTGGAGATTGTTGGGTCCCTCTTCTAGAGTTTTTGATTGAGTAAGTCTGGGTTGGGGACCTAAGGATTTACTTTTCCAACAAGTTCCCAGGTGATGCTGTTGCTACTAGTTTTGGAACTGTGCCTTGAAGACCACTGCTTCTAATGATTACAGTATACAGCTCTAGATGGCACGTCTGCTCTGGGTGCCTTTTCTCTGAGCTCAGCTGTTAGTTACTTCATTAACCTCAGCTTCCCTAGCAGGCTAAATAATAATCCCTAAATCCACTATGAACCTTTCTTTACAGACTGAAGTATTTGGGGGGAGGGGTGGCACTGTTAGTTACATTGGAGCCTTTAAATTATATGGCAATTTCATTTTGTATAAGCAAAACTATATTTGTATCAAATTTGTTACTTTAGTCACTTCTAGCTGTATCAGTCAGCTTCAAAGAGCTCTATCTTTGCTGGTAGTTTTCACTATATTTTCCTGTAATTTTATTTACCAGACCATTAAATTGAAGAAAAATAGCAACCACAGCATCAGCAGGCCTAAAATAAATTAGATATGTGTGGGCTGTTTTCTGCATTATACTCCCCTGGTATGATAAATTCAGTCATCATTTTATGAAGCTCACCATTACTGGAAAGGTTATTTTTACCAAAAATGTCTAAAGAGCATCTTCAAACTCAGTGAATCTTAGGAGTTTCTAAATCTTGGTTCTTGAACGCTTTCTGGTCCTGCAGAATTCTGAATGTGTTTTAATCATAATTAAACTTTTAAAGCATATATACATATACATTAACTTTCTCACTGTACCCAATGTTCATGCCTCTCTTGCTAGTATGATAAGGGTAAGGCCTTCACAGACATATCTGTATTTATATTACTAGCTGAATAAGTTTGGGCAAATTACTTGGGCACTCCTTGCCTTAGTTT
Organism: Bubalus bubalis; assembly: GCF_019923935.1. Classification (NCBI taxonomy): domain Eukaryota; kingdom Metazoa; phylum Chordata; class Mammalia; order Artiodactyla; family Bovidae; genus Bubalus; species Bubalus bubalis. Next base: position 109,819,656 of record NC_059159.1, on the reverse strand, counting down.
TCTTATCTGTAAAATAGGAGAAATCATCCTGTTTCACAAGGATATTGTAAGATCAGATATAAGGAGGACCAAGTCCCCTGCATAGTGCCTGAAAAAAGTGCTGTACGAGTGGGAGATATTTTTTGTGGTGTTAATGGTTTCTAAGAAACTCTTGGAACCCTCTATGTGGAGAGAGGATGCCATGAACAAAACGGGAAATTCACCCAAACCACAGAACCAAATTTTTAAAAAGTCATATAAAACTCCATTGTGTCTAGTCATGGATTCACTATATGTCTATATTACTTTTGTACTTCATTCTAAAATATTAAATATGCTTCAGTGCAATGCAGACTGGATCCCTGCTCTTAAAAAAAAAAACACAAAAAAACCTCATGCAGGTATGGTTGTTAACCTAGTTTTTAGTTTTCTCTCTCACATTTACATGGTGACATGATATGTCTATTAGGCATTGTTGTTAATGTGGAGTCTTGGCAATAATTCACTTAGGCTTAATTAAAAATGGGATTTGATTTAATTAAAGGATTACCTTCACAATAAAAGCTAGGTTGGACTTCTTTGAGGTTTCTAAATCTTCCTTCTAATAATCATGTGACTGATGCCTTGTGAGACTGTGCTTATTTACAGCTTAAACCAGTCCTTTCAATGCACTTCTCATTTCCCTGAACAAAAAAGGGCTTTGGAACTCTACTCTCCATTGAATGAGGTGGGTGCACCCCCGTAGTCTGCTATAGTTTTTCAAAGCCAGCACTAGTTTGGAAGAAATAAAGTTATGTAAAAAACAAAATCAAAATCAAAACCATACCTGGAAAACTCCAATTACTTTTATCTTGGTATGCTAATTTAGCAAGATTACAATATAACTGTATAATTCAATGCCACCCCTGGTAGTTCAGATGGTAAAGTATCTGCCTGCAATGCAGGGGACCTGCGTTTTATCCCTGGGTCAGGAAGATCCCCTGGAGGAGGGCATGGCAACCCACTCCAGTATTCTTGCCTGGAGAACTTCATGGACAGAGGAGCCTGGCTGGCTATATACAGTCCATGAGGTTGCAGAGTCAGACATGACTGAGCAACTAACACATATCATTATGCAAATTAAGTATATAGCTTATTTTAAGTACATTAGCTCAACTTGTTGCATCTATTATTGCAGTTCTTCAAGTTAGGAATTTTCTGTATTGGTCTTCAAAATGTGTGTGTCTCAGTCTTCACAGGTTTGTTGATACATATGTTTTTGTATAGGTTGGTGAGCATTTTGAGGAGAGGAGATTGTTATTATAATGCATAAAAACAAACCTTGAATCATCATTATAATATAGTGAGGATAAAGCATAGCTTCATTTTCCTTCAGTATTTCTGTTAAAAATGTTTAAAATGATATAAAATCTTTATTTTCTGCCTTTTCTCTTGAAGTCTTGATAATAGAATTTTCTTTTTTATTTTAATGAGCTAGTGAAACAAGCTAGTCTCTTACATTTGATTTTCCCTAACCTTTCTCCTATAGCATTGACCTTTCCTTTCCTCTCTTCCTCAGGGAGCATATCTCCTCTTCTCACTGATGACCTAAAAACTTAAAAATAGTGTTAATGCCAAAAAACACATAGGATTATGATTCCTGGCCCCCCACATTTTTATCCACTGTATTCACTTGGACTTTTTGCCAACTGTCTACTTCTCTAGAGGTTCTTTTTGAATATTTCTACTTGCTTATTCTGCCAGTGTTCACAAGTAACATCAAGAAAGCGCTGCCATCTATTAGGATTTCCACTGCAGGATGCAGTGTACAGATACAGAAACTTGACTTTGTTTTCTGCAATTGAACTCAACTTGATCATGAGCTCCCATTTCTGCTGATGGTGAGATAACATAAACTTACTCTTTCAAGGTAATTTGTTTTCTTCCTTTATACAATTTTGTCTTTATATAAGGCAGTGGGCCCAGGATTGTTTTCTACCATCCCTTTTTTATTTCCTTCTCTTGAGAAAAAAGGGAAAGCTTATTGAATCCTTTAGTTGTGAGTTGGGATGGGTGGAGTGTTCTCTCTCTGGCCACTGTGGGTAGATAACTAGATTTATTCACCTCTGAGCATCGGTCAGTACCACCTGTAGCACCACCTCTATCCCTGAAATCTGTGGTAGAATCAGGCCTCAAAAGTCAGCAGCTCTGAAAGCATCTACTTTAACTTCACTGGTGGCCACCAGGTGGACCTGAGTGGGCCTCTGAGAGCCCCAGCTATGAGCCAAGGCACAAGCCTCCTCTACTGTACCTTCCCCTTCAGTCTATCTGTGGTTTATACAGTTTCCTCCTGGACCCACATCTTCTCCCCAGCCAGGGTTTCTTACAGACACAGGTAGTATCTTAATGTTAGACTTCTCACTTTACAGTCTCTTCATTCTGCAATACAGTTGTAAAGGGCTTTTTAGAAAACCTTTTTTTTTTGGTTTAAGAATTTATTCCATATTCTGCAGTTGATCTTATTTATCTTTGTGAAAATCTTTCAACTTTGACTCATTGGTCCTTTGAATGCATCCTTGCAACAACATCTGGCTCTTACAACATAAAAGCATTTGCTCTCACAAGTGTCATTTTAAAAATGGAAATTAAGAGCCTGTTTTGATAGTTCAAAAGTAGACTATTAATTTATTTTTCTCTACTGGATTTTTGTCTGCAAAATCCCATGAACAGAGTAGCCTGGTGGGCTACAGTCCATGGGGTCACGAAGAGTCGGACATGACTGAGCAACTGAGCACAGCACTGGATTCTGCCTTTCTTCTGAACCAATGGACACCTCAGCTTCAAGGAGTACAGACTAAGGGTTGTGCTTAGTTGCTCAGTCCTGTCCGACTCTTTGCGACCCCATGGATTGTAGCCTGCCTGGCTCCTCTGTCTGTGGGATTCTCCAGGCAAGAAGACTGGAGTGGGTTGCCATGCCCTCCTACAGGGGATCTTCCCAACCCAGGGATTGGACCCAGGTCTCCTGCATTGCAGGCATATTTTTTACCATCAGAGCCACCAGGGAAGCCCAAAGACTAAGGGTTAGCAATAATTAAATAAATTAAATTATATCAAATAACATTTCAGTATTATTTGATATTACTACTTCAAATAAGCTGATTTTACAAATCTTGCATAATGGTTTTGCCAGTATTGTTTCAGATACTATTTTAGTGGATTTTGGACTTTCATATCAATTAAGTAGCCCCAGGCTTCCCTGGTAGCTCACATGGTAAGGAATCTGCCTGCAATGTAGGAGACTCAGGTTCAATCCCTGGGTTGGGAAGATCCCCTGGAGAAGGGAATGGCTTCTTAAATTCCCACTTTGGTATTCTTGCCTATAGAATCCCATGAACAGAGGAGCCTGGCATAGGGTTCAAAGGGTCCAAAGGGTCCAAAGGACACAGGGTTCAAAGCCTGTCCATAGGGTTGCAAAGAGTTGGACACGACTGAACGACTAACACTTCCACTTTCATTTACTTAAATTGTTGGCTTTTCAGTTTGATTATAAAGTAATATGTAATGAGGATGCATAAAATATTTATTAATATTTATTGGAAAATTTCTATGAATTTCTATTGGCAAACATATTGAGAAATATTTGCAATGACCTTTATTCTTACTGCGTGGTTTAAATACAGTTTATTTTTTAACTGTGTAGGTTTTTAAAACTACAGTTACATAGAAAGCAGTTTAAAAACCTACTGTGTAGGAGTTGATTTGTGACACTGAATTATACATTTTTTGTTTTATATAGATATTTGGAGTTTGCTCCCAAAGCTACGGCAATTATCTCTAATGGTTCAGCGCAAAGAAGGGCATAAACACACAAGCTATTTCATAAGGTTCATTCAATGCAGAATTTGTAGAGAGAATAACTGATCAGATTTTATAACTATTAAGAAAACCCCTTGAGGGCAAATCCATGTTCCCACAGAAACATAAAGGGAATTAATATTTATGGAGCATCTTCTGTATGCCAGGCACTACAGTAACAGCTTATATGTATAGGATGTTTTATTTAGTCTCTTTTAGGAAGGTAGTTCCGGAGAAGGCAATGGCACCCCACTCCGGTACTCATGCCTGGAGAATCCCATGGATGGAGGAGACTGGTAGGCTGCAGTCCATGGGGTCGCTACGAGTCAGACATGACTGAGCAACTTCACTTTCATGCATTGGAAAAGGAAATGGCAACCCACCCCAGTGTTCTTGCCTGGAGAATCCCAGGGACAGGGGAGCCTGGTGGGCTGCCGTCTATGGGGTCGCACAGAGTTGGACACAACTGAAGTGACTTAGCAATAGCAGCAGCAGGAAGGTAGTTCTAGTAGTAAAAAAAAAAAAAAAAGAAAGTGCATTTTATAATGAAGCAATTGGCACATGGCCAAGCTGGAATTAAAAATGAGTTCTCTCTCCTACATTGCCAAGCACTAAAATCAGTTCTTTCTTTCCATTACATAAACAGTAGAAACCATATAATAATAAAATGATTAAGAACATTTTTTAATTGAAGTGCAGTTGACTTAGAATATTATATGTGTTTCAGGTGTACAACATAGTAATTCAATATTTTTATAGATTATACTCCATGTAAAGTTATTATGACATATTGGCTATTTTCCCTGTATTCTTAATTATATCCTTGTAACTTAGTTATTTTGTGTCTGTTAGTTTGTACCTCTTAATCTCCCTTACCCATTTTACCCTCCCCTGACCCTTCTCCCCTCTGGTACCAACCAGTCTGTTCTCCATATCTGTGAGTCTTGTTTCTGTTTTATTTGTTCGTTTGTTTTATTCCTTAGATTCCACATATGAGTGATAACACATAGTATTTGTCTTTCTCTCACTTAGTTCACTTAGCGTAATACTTTCTAGATCCACCCATATTGTTGCAAATGTCAAAATTTTAGTAATTTTTTTACACCTGAGTAGTATTCCATTGTATATATGCCACATATTCTTTATCCATTCATTTGTTGATGGACACTTGTATTGCTCTCATATCTTTGCTTTTATAAAGCTCCTATAAACTTTTTTAATTCAGTGTCTTCATTTTCTTTGTATAAACACACAGGACTGGAATTGGTGGATCACGCTAGTTCTATTTTTAATGTTCTGAGGAACTTCCTTACTGTTTTCTACAGTGGCTGCCCCAGTTTATATTCCCACACGAGGGTTCCCATTTTCCACGTCTTCTCCAGTGCTTCCTGTTTGTTGTCTTTTTGATAATAGTCATTCTGACTGATGTGAGGTGATATCTCATGGGGGTTTTGATTTATATTTCCTGATATTAGTGATGTTGAGTATCTTTTCATGTACCTGTTGACTATCAGTATGTCATCTTTGGAAAAAATGCCTATTAAAACATCTTCTGACCATTTTAAAATCAGGTTGTTTGTTTCAAGTTGTATGAGTTATTTATATATTTTGGATAATAACCCTTTATTAGATATATCATTTGCAAATGTCTTCTCCCATTCAGTCAGTTGCCTTTTTGTTTCATTGATGGTTTATATTGCTGTGCAAAAGCTTTTAAGTTTGAGTAGGACCCATTTGTTTACTTTTGCTTTTGTTTCCCTTGCCCAAGGAGACAGATCCCAAAAAATATTGCTAAGACCAATGTCAAGGAGTACTGCCCATATTTTCTTCCAGGAGTTTTATAGTTTCAGATCTTGTACTTAGGTATTTGATCCATTTGAATTTTTTTAACGAATCTTAAATTTTATTGTCATAATCATTTCGACAAGATTAAATGAGAGTGACTAAATTCAACTCAGTGAAAAATAAATACAGCAAATTACTAGCTAATTTGAATAAGATTATCTTAACCAAAAAAAAAAAAAAGAACAGATAACATACACTTTGTTTCTGATATTCAACTCTAATTCCATTAAGGAAAAATCACATCTGAACAAGGGAAATTACCCTTCCTTAGTTCTATTGAGATCCTCATCCATCATCCTGCTTTGGATTCATGTTTTTCCATTTGACCAGTATTTACTGAGTCTCTGTACTGTAGCTGACGGGGGTTACAATGATGAATGCAAATGGTCATTGCCCTCCAGGAGCCTACAGTCCAGTGGAGAAAGCTGAATTTTAAACAGAAGCCACAAGTGGGAATCCTAGGTCATAGCTTCAGGGTAACAAGAATTCTTAACTGCCTTTTCTATAACTGCATTAAATCTCTATCTTGATCTCTCATTATGTCAGTAGTAAGAAGTTTACTTCTAGCCAATTCAGACTGATAGACAATTCAGGGGTTCCATCTTGCCCTTCTCCCAGCTCCTTCAGCTCCCTTCCCAGATATGGGGGAAGCGAAATTCTTAGGAGCTCTCCTCCGTTTTTGGGCACCCTCACCCACCCTCCTAGTCACTTGCCAGTGGCTTATGGATGCTTACTTCTCTTCCCTTTTCTCTGGCTCCAGTCCATAAGACCTTCCAAATCAGAATGAACTTTGTGCTGGAAGATCCTCTGGACCTAGACTTTTGATCTTTTAAAATATTTTTTAAACAATGAACTACCAATTTGAGTCTATTTGGGGAGACCATGTGAATTGATTTTTGTATATGGTGTGAGAAAATGTTCTAATTTCATTCTTTACATGTAGCTGTTTAGCTTTCCCAATACCACTTACTGAAGAATCCATCTTGTTCCCATTGTATATCCTTGTCTCCTTTGTCATAAACTAATTGACCATATGAGTGTGGGTTTATTTGGGGGCTTTCTATTCTGTCTCAGTGCTCTGTATGTCTGTCTTTGTGGCCATATCATACTGTTTGGATTACTATAGCTTTGAATGTAGTATACCCTGAAGTCACAGCACATGATATCTCCAGCTTCATTCTTACTTCTCAAGATTGCTTTGGCTAATCGGGGTCTTTTATGGTTCCATATAGATTTTGGGACTATTTGTTCCAATTCCCTGAAAAATGTCATGGGTATTTTGATAGGGATTGCATTAAATCTGTAGATTGCTTTGGGGAGTATGGACATTTTAGCAATATTAATTCTTCCAATTCATGAACATGGGATATCATTTTATTTATTTATTATCTTCAATTTCCTTCTTTAAGTTTTTATAGTTTTCGGAGAACAGATCTTTCACCTCCTTGGTTAAAGTTATTCCTAGGTATTTTTGTAAGATGTGATTCTTTTCTTGATTTCTTTTTCTGATAGTTCATTATTAGTGTGTAAGATTACAATGGATTTCTGTATACTAATCTGGTATCTTGCAACTTTACTAAATTTATTTATTAGTTCTAGTACTTCTTTTGTGGAGTCTTTGGGATTTTCTCCGTATAGAATCATGTCATCTGCATATAGTTACAGTTTTACTTTTTCCCTGCTAATTTGAATGCCTTTTCTTTTTCTTGTCTGATTGCTGTGACTAGGACTTCCTCTATCATATTAAATAGAAGCAATGAGAGTGGTGAGAGTGGATGTCTTTGTCTTGTTCCTCATTTTAGAGGAAAAGCTTTCAGCTTTTTACTGTTAGTATGATGTTAGCTGTGGGTTTGTCATACTTGGTCTTCATTATGTTAAAGTATATTGGGTTCGATTCCTGGGTCAGGAAGATCCCCTGGAGTAGGAAGTGGAACCCCATTCCAGTATTCTTTTCTGGAAAATTACATGGACAGAGGAGCCTGGTGGGGTACAGTCCATGGAGTTGCAAAGAGTTGGACACAACTGAGTGACTGAGCACATGTTTCCTCTATACCAACTTTGTGTAGAGTGTTTAATCAAATCTTTAAATATTGTTTTCACATAAAGTATAACTCTAACTCTTATTTATTGACTTAGTATATGACTTTGAAACTGGGTGTAAGGGATTTGGAGAACAATTGGACACAATAGTTTGGCACAAATTCAGTGACTCTTGGAACCTGGGAATAACAGTGATCGACAAAACATATAAAGCATTATTTCCCCTTCTGGGAATTATTTTAGAAATAGAAGAATTTCCCTTTCCATGCTTTGTTTTATCCATAAAGTGAAAACTTATTCATCATCACATGCAAGTCCCAAACATTACTTGGATGCTTATGGCCAAAGTGCTATACCACTTGTTCAGAAGACAAAGATGCCATCTCTTACTTGTAATCAGATGTCTACACTAAATTAAAAGATTTTGGGCACATGTTGCCCTCCTGATATGGTTCCCTGGAGGGCAAGTATGTGGTTTTTCTTTTTATATTTAAAATGTATATATATGAACTGCCCTACCCTAAGCACACTAAAAAATAAAAAGGAGCCTCAGTGTAGTAGCATGGAGTTCAGCTGTTTGTTGTTTTTTTTTTTTTAATTTTTGTGATTTATCTCTACTTTCTTTTTTCTTTTTGTCTGTGCTGCATGCCATGTGGGATCTTAGTTCCTGACCAGGGATTGAACCCAGGCTCCCTGCAGTGGAAACACAGAGCCATAACCACTGGACCACTAGGGAAGTTCCCATATTAGATACTGAATATGGATTAATTACTTTAAAGTGACTTTCAAAGTGCTATTTAGGCTCAACTGATAGTCTAATCTGGTCCTGAGAACATGAGTCATTAGCTAGTGTCTTTCTAAGCTCTGAAATCCAATATATTTTGGGGGAACACCATTGACTTTTTTTTCCATTTCATAAGGAAAAGATCTTTGAATAGTATCATATAGGAATTCTACACTTGGAAAAAACTGTCAGGGCTTTTATTACTAATGAATTACCTTGAGTTGAAGATTCTAAATTGGGAAGTATGAAAAAATTTCTGACTTAGTGTTCTGTTTAAGTCAATATCATCTTTAAAAATAAATGTATATTT